>NC_030431.2:23105582-23163082 GCF_001660625.3 Ictalurus punctatus
GAGAGAGAGAGAGAGAGAGACAGTATGAGAGTCAGTGTTAGAGGGTCTGAGAGACAAAGAGAGAGAGAGACAGTTTGAGAAAGAGTTAGAAGGAATGAGAGACAGCGTTAGAGGGACTGAGAGACAGAGAGAAACCGCGTTAGAGGAAATGAGCGGCAGAGAGACAGACAGCATTAGAGGGAATGAGAGGGGAAGAAAAAAAAAAAAAAGAGAGCGAGAGAGACAGTATGTAAGAAAGAGAAAAGAGACAGAGAGAAAGAGAGAGACCCAAAGTGAGAGAGAGAGAGAACTGAAAAACTTGTCTTATCAATTCTCACTTTGTTAAAAAAGAAAAAAGAATAACTATGATAAGAATAAAATCAAGAACAATACATATACATATACACATACTATATATATACACATTATATAAAATCATATTAATATAAATAAATAGATTTGTATTTTATAACTATTATGATAAAGATCCCTGGCTCTGAAAAGTGCAGAGATAAAAAATGTAATAAAATATAAAAAGTGACAGTCATGTCCAAGTGTTGAGTCTAGAAATAGAATATTTAAATACAAGACGTATTAATAAGAACAACAGAGCGTTCACTGTGTGTAACCTGGAGTGTGCTGCTCTCCCGTCCTGTGTGATCCTCCAGTCCTTCCTCCTCATCATGGACTACAGATGGGGACAGATCGTCCTCGCTCACACGCCGAACTCTCTCATAACCCTGCGCACACACACACACACACACACACACACACACACACACACACACACACACACACACACACACACACACACATCAATCAATAACACACTATATGACAGTCATAGAATATGTAAGGTTGTGTTTTATATGTTAGGATTTAACTTTTAAAATCCCAGCTTCAGATATTAATCATATTATCTGGCAACCGCAGTGATAACAGAAAGCAAATGTAGTTAGAACACACACACACACACACACCCTCAAACTCACACTTACCCTGCGTACTCCCAGGCCCTTAGTGCCGTGATGCAACCAGTGGAGGTAAAGCGGTTTCCCTAGCAACAGCACAGGCACACACAGCAAAGCGATGACCAGAAGGAATACCTGCAATGCCGTCTGACACGCGCACACACACACACACACACACACACACACACATACATTAGTATATACCACACAGTCAGGTCAGTATGCACAGATACACTGTGATCTTACACACACCCCCACTTACCTGTCCGGGGTAAAGGGGTGTGGTCGAGCTGGACTGCATGAGGAACATGTTGATGAAGTGCAGGAGGATGCTGGGAGCTGAGCGAGAATCACACGCTGAGAAACGCAGCCACTTATACACGATCAGACACAGCAGATACCCGAAGAGGGACAGCAGGAAGAGCAGCTCAGGCAGGAAGAGCAGGTAGAGCTTAAAGCGCTGACGGAAGTGTCTGAGAAAACACAGAACACATGTAAAACACATACAGAGAGATAAGAGATATACAGACACACAGAAAGAGACAGCAATGAAAGAGAGAGAGAGAGAGAGAGAGAGAGAGAGAGACACTGATTGGGTTTGTTAGACAGAGACAGACATGTAGACAGATAGACACACCAGACAGACAGACAGACAGACAGGTCGACAGATAGACATACAGAAAGGAAAATGGATAGACAGATAGACAAACAGATAGAGACACAACAGACTCGCAGACAGTCACTCAGACAGACATGCAGACAAATAGACAAACATACAGACACACAGACAGACAGACATGTAGACAAATAGGCATATATACAAACACACAGACAGACATGTAGACAAACAGACATGCATACAAACACACAGACAGACAGACAAACACTCAGACAGACATGTAGACAAAGAGACATAAATACACACAGACAGACAGACAGACAGACAGACACGTAGACAAATAGACATGATAAAAATAAAATGATTTTAAAATGCTGAAAATGAAAGTTTTTTCCGTGATATCGGGGAGGCAGTTATAAAGGGAAAGGACTTAACATGTCTTAACAATTTTCCCAGTTTTGTTGGTTTGTGAAATTAAACTGAACGTCTCGCTGCTATAAGTGCGATATATTTTCTTTTCTATTTTTGAGCGACTCACAGGTGGTTGAAGACGCTGAGCACCACGCCGAAGCTCATGTGCAAAACTCCGATGATCACCGACATCTTCATCTTATACGAGTTCAGAAAAGCCAGCCGATTCACTGCCATGTTCCAAATCTACACACACACACACACACACACACACACACACACACACACACACACACACACATCAGAGGGAGAAAATTAGACCTCTTTATTCACATTTCCAGTCATTAGCCCAGCATTAAAATCCAGAAGAGTCAAATAAAATAACACAAAGAATTCAACCAACAAAACGTAGCAATCAAAGAGAGCGCATTTAAGTATTACCTTTAACTCTCTATAAATTCCTCACACTAATAAATACATTCACAATACGATATTTACACGAATATTACATTTACTATACAATACTTTTCCTATTAGTTTCACTGGAGTTGCAGCCGAACTCATAGTAGCTGCTATATAACTTGCTTTATGATACCTTATACACTGTAAATGTTAATATCCTTGGGAGTTTAATTCATTCACTTACACATATTTACATTTAAGGACCTAAATCTCCTTTTATAAATGTTTTTGAAAGCCTGTAGAAATGTCGTATCCCATACCGGATCGATGCCCAGCGGATAGGGTCCGGTGAAAACTCCAGACACGTTGGGATCAAGCGTCAGGAAAGCATTCGTCTGTAAAGTTTCGTTTCTATGTAATGTAGAAATGGAAGAAAAATAGAGTTTACTGTATTTTCTGGACCTTATGTGTTTTTAAAAAAAAAACAACAACAACATGCAAGCACTGTATATTTCAGAATTTTTGTAGTAGTACTAGTGTCCTTACGGTAGAACAGCTAGCTACTCGTCAGCCGTGGTGTGAATTAACACTACAGTTTGGTACTGAATTACCTATAGAAATTGACATTATTGTAGAAGACAAACAAGAACTCGGAATTTATGACTTCCGAGTAGGGGGAAGAAAAAAAAAAGACAAAACCTCTCTCAAGTCTACTCAGGAACTCAGAATGGTCTCCTCAACACCCATTGAGGAGCATCAACAGTAAACAAAGTTTGGACTTGTTTTTTTTTTTTTTTTTTTAACTTTTAAATGAGTTATATTGTATATACTAGTATTTTCTTTAGATAAATCAACATACAGTCATATTCGCTTGTTAATTCTGTAACTGTATTAAATGTACATCGCTTCTCACAGTTAGCTGGCTAGACTGTTGCTAAAAAAAAAGATAAACATGGAGGCGGCCATGTTTTTTTTCCTCCCACCGAGTTACATAATAACTGCCCACTTCCCAGTAAAGTGCAACAGCATAACTCTAGCTGTAGGGGGTGCTAAAGTGCTGAATATGCCAAATAACCTTGCGATATTAAAGCGCACCTATTATGGATTTGAAACGTGCCTAATCTTGTTTTAAAAGGTCTCATACAATAGATTTACTTGCATCCGAGGTCAAAAAACACTTGAACGCGCTCATAATTTAAACTGCAGCATTATCTTTTACCCACAGTGCCAAAAACGACTATTAAATGATTCGTTCTAAAGGATTCATTCTAAACTCCTCCTTTCAGAGAGAATACTCTGCTCTGATTGGTCAGATGTGCCAGTCTGTCGTGATTGGTCTAACGCTGTCAGCGAGCAGCCGATGAAATCCAGAGGCGGAGCTTTTTGTTAGAAACCTAAGGTTAGTACAGGAAGTAAGTCTGGAATCACTAACGACTCGTTTCAGCCGTTCAGAATCGGTTCCTTCTTTTGGGAGTCGATAACTCTGTTTGTCGTGCGCTTTGATTTTTTAAACTTTGCAGACTTTTTACATTCACAAACAGCTCTACATTCACAAACACACTACATGAACGGTAATAACTGAAAAACCATAATAGGTGCACTTTAATGCAAAGAAGTTTGGATTTTTCTCCAAGCTTTAGATACATGTCTTATCTTATATATGACTTTGGTACACTAACCAAAAAAAAAAAAAGAAGAATATAAAATAATAAGCAAATGATTTGAATTTACTGTTCCCACTTGCACATGTTTTTCCTACGGCGTCCCTACTTGCTTATAATTACGCATGTGTGTATGCGTGTCTTACGTCCACTCCTGTTCGGTGAACATGGCCTTGATGCTCCAGCCCGAGCCGAAGATGTTGAGTGATTTAGAGAAGCAGTCGTTGTAGATGAGTCCCGTGTAGATGGAGAACACACCCATCATCAGGATGATATATCGCCCCTCAAAAAACATGTTCCATATCTACACATGGATAAAAGCAGCACCGTGATGCTGTCTAATATGTTTTTTGTTGTTTTTTTTGCATTCTAGCAGGTGCACTGTGCAAACACAATATCCAAATGCTCACGCAGTCCTCATTTTATTTACACACACAACTTTTTTTTTTTATCCAGGGGGCGGAATAAATATTGAACGCTTCAACATTTGTTTCAGTAAATATATTTCCAATGAGGTTATTCACATGAAATTTTCACCAGACTTCGGTATTAACTCAAGAAATCCACACACATAAAGAAACCCAAACATTAAAATCCATAAATGAAGTTATGTGTAATAAAGAGGAATGAGACGGGGGAAAAAGTATTGAACACGCTAACTGAAACGTATTTAATACTTTTTTGTTTGTCCTAATAAAACTACTGCTTTATTCAGTCCTTCCACTGAGTAAAGGGTGTATAGCACAAAATTATAATAACTATAATAATTATTTGCCCTTGCCGTTACAATCCTTTCAGCGGGGACTGTAGAATTGTGTATACATCACGACTGGCATAAAAAAAAGCAAATAGTGTACGAACACTATATTCAGATAGATTTCAGTGTCATATGAGGATTTAACACACAGCTGAACACTGCATCTGTCTCAATGGGTTTTTTTTTTTTTTTTAAATAATAAGGATGAATATTTTTCCGGTGTATAAACTGAAAACAGCTTTTACTGGTGGACATAAGAGTCCTAACTTTCCTCTCTGATGAATAACACATTTCCAGTATGGTTTTAATTTAGTTTCCAGCTCTGACCTCATTTCCTGAGTGCCTTCGTTTGTAGTTTTTCTCGTTCAGTACCATCCACAGGGCAAAGAGCGCCATGACGGCGCCGTGTCCCAGATCCCCAAACATCACCGCAAACAGGAAGGGAAATGTGATGAGAGTGAAGGGTGCTGCGGATAGAAAGCATTTCTATTCATACATCATGAAATGTATGTGTATAGAACTAGTGAAACGTACGTACTGCGATTTATATATCTGCGCAGTATATAATATCTGTAGTCTTATTTGCAAAATATAAAAACGAACCTGTGCACTAGGATTGGATTAATAGGGATTGGCAGGACTAAATCATTTGAATTTGTTGCTTCACAACAATCTTAAAATCATAAAATATAAATACTGTATAACATACATACATACATATACACATATTATACATATACACATATTATATATATATATATATATATATATATATATATATATATATATATATATATATATATATATATATATATATATATATATATATATATATATATACACACACACACACACACACAATATTATTGCTTTCACTGGAATCGCAGCACAGTGTAAGTGCAGGACTTGCACACAAAATCAGTGGGTGCTAGCAGGAATGCAGGCTTAGTCACGGAGTGTTAAAGAGGAATAAAAGCACCGAGTTATCATCAGCAGCACTCACCTGGACTGACCTCTCGGTAATCTCCGACTCCGTATGCCTCCACGATGCTTTGAAAGCCGCACGTGAACTTGTTGCTCCTCAAAAGTGTAGGCGGCGTGTCTTTACTTGGGATACGATTCACAAACGACGGCACGGTGGCGTCTCCTTTCCTCTGTCCACATTTGAAGAGATCAGTTAGCCATAATGTTCTACTCAGTACAAAACATGGACCCTTTTTACATCCTTTACTAAACAAAAGTAGTAGGACAACAGTAGTAGTAATAATCTATACAGGTGTACGTTTACATTCACAGAGATTTACAGATGCCTTTATCTGTCAGATTCCCTGAGTGCAAATCTGTCTATCTATCTACCCATCTATTTATCTATCTACCCACCCATCTATCTATCTACCTACCTATCCATCTATCTACCCATCTATCTATCTACCTACCTACCCATCTATCTACCTACCCACCCACCTATCTATCTACAAACCCATCTATATACCCACCTATCTATCTACAAACCCATCTATATATCTACCCATCTATCTACCATCTATCTACCTACTCATCTACCTACCTACCCATCTCTCTATCTACCCACCTATCTACCCATCTATCCATCTACCTACCTACCCATCTATCCATCTACCCACCTATCTACAAACCCATCTATCTATCTATCTACCCATCTATCTATCTACCTACCTACCCACCCATCTACCTACCTACCCATCTATCTACCCACCCATCTACCTACCTACCCATCTATCCATCTACCCACCTATCTATCTACAAACCCATCTATCTATCTACCCATCTATCTATCCATCTATCTACCCATCTATCTATCTACCTACCTACCTACCCACCCATCTATCTACCTACCCACCTATCTACAAACCCATCTATATATGTACCCATCTATCTACCTACTCATCTACCTACCTACCCACCCATCTATCTACCTACCCATCTCTCTATCTACCCATCTCTCTATCTACCCACCTATCTACCCATCTATCCATCTACCTACCCACCCATCTACCTACCTACCCATCTACCTACCCATCTCTCTATCTACCCACCTATCTACCCATCTATCCATCTACCTACCCACCCATCTACCTACCTACCCATCTACCTACCCATCTCTCTATCTACCCACCTATCTACCCATCTATCCATCTACCTACCCACCCATCTACCTACCTACCCATCTACCTATCTACCCACCTATCTATCTACAAACCCATCTATCTACCCATCTATCTACCATCTATCTATCTACCAACCCATCTATCTATCTACTGTCTATCTACCTACCCATCTATCTATCTACCCACCTATCTATCTACCTACCTACCCACCCATCTATCTACCTACCCATCCATCTATCTACCCATCTATCTATCTACCTACCTACCTACCCACCCATCTATCTACCTACCCATCTATCTATCTACCCACCTATCTACAAACCCATCTATATATGTACCCATCTATCTACCTACTCATCTACCTACCTACCCACCCATCTATCTACCTACCCATCTCTCTATCTACCCATCTCTCTATCTACCCACCTATCTACCCATCTATCCATCTACCTACCCACCCATCTACCTACCTACCCATCTACCTACCCATCTCTCTATCTACCCACCTATCTACCCATCTATCCATCTACCTACCCACCCATCTACCTACCTACCCATCTACCTACCCATCTCTCTATCTACCCACCTATCTACCCATCTATCCATCTACCTACCCACCCATCTACCTACCTACCCATCTACCTATCTACCCACCTATCTATCTACAAACCCATCTATCTACCCATCTATCTACCATCTATCTATCTACCAACCCATCTATCTATCTACTGTCTATCTACCTACCCATCTATCTATCTACCCACCTATCTATCTACCTACCTACCCACCCATCTATCTACCTACCCATCTATCTATCTACCCACCTATCTATCTACAAACCCATCTATATATGTACCCATCTATCTACCTACTCATCTACCTACCTACCCACCCATCTATCTACCTACCCATCTCTCTATCTACCCATCTCTCTATCTACCCATCTACCTACCCACCCATCTACCTACCTACCCATCTATCTACCCACCTATCTATCTACAAACCCATCTATCTATCTACCCATCTATCTACCATCTATCTATCTACCAACCCATCTATCTATCTACTGTCTATCTACCTACCCATCTATCTATCTACCCACCTATCTATCTACCCATCTATCTATCTACCCATCTATCTACCATCTATCTATCTACCAACCCATCTATCTACCCATCTATCTATCTACCCATCTATCTACCATCTATCTACCATCTATCTATCTACCAACCCATCTATCTATCTACTGTCTATCTACCTACCCATCTATCTATCTACCCACCTACCCATCTGTCCAACCGTCTGTCTGTCTGTCTTATGCCTTTATAGTTTGAACCCAGACTAATTAGCCTCCTGGACCTGGTTATTTACAAGGTCACTTCACTAGGCCACACCAGGCCAACTGCAATACAGAACACAACAACAGCATGTTTGGTTTTCCTCTCACCGAACCCTCCTCCAGAGCCCTCCGCAGGTTGGTCAAGTCACTAACGGGACACCACACCTCGGCTATGAGACACTTGTTGGTGACGTCGAAGCTGCACAGGTTGAGGATGTGATAGATGGCCTTCATCTTCTTCACCTGCAGCACCCAGGAGTGTGCTGACTCTGAGGCCTTATGGAGCACCTGCTTCAGGTAATCTTCAGTCCGGCGGAGCACCTGAAAAACACACACACGTAACAAGTAACATCACAGTGTACATAATATCAAGTCCTTTTCGAACAGTATGCTACAAATAAAGTTCAGACGTTGTCAAAGAATAAACATAGAAACAAACATGTAAATAAGTACCAATAAGTTGTTATTATTATGATGATTAGTATTGTTGCTGTTGTTCTTAATATTATTATTACAACCTGTGATGGTAGTTGTAGCAGGAGTAGCAGGAGTATTATTAATAGCATGGGTAGTATTAGTAGTTGTAGTAGTATTAGTAGTACTAGATGTATTAGTTGTAGTACTAGTAGTAGTAGGATCGTAGCATTACTAGTTGTTGTAATTGTAGTAGCATGTGTAGTATTAGTAGTAGTGGTAGTACTAGTTGTATAAGAAGATTAGTAGTAGTAGTATTAATAGGATAGTAACATTACTAGTTGCTGTAGAAGTAGCATGGGTAGTAGTACTAGTTATGTTAGTAGCAGTTGCAGCAGAAGTAGTACTAGCAGCAGTTGTAGTAGTAGTTGTATTATTATTATTATTATTATTATTATTATTATTAGTAGTAGTAGTAGTAGTAGTAATAATAATTTATTGTTATAAATTATAAAGTAGTAGTAGTAATAAGATTGTAATAATCTTATTAAAGTAGTAATAAGACCTTACTGGTTGTTGTAGTAGTAGCATGGGTAGTATTAGTAGTAATAGTAATAGTAGTAGTTTCAAGAGCAGCAGTTGTAGTACTGGTTGAAGTTGTAATAGTAGTTGTATAAATAGTAGTAGTAGTAGTAGCAGCATGGGTAGTATTAGTGGTAGTAATTGAAGTAGTAGTAGTAGTAGTTGTATTGTTACATAGTACTAGTTGTAGTAGTAGTTGTAATAATAATAATAATAATAATAATAATAATAATAATAATAATAATAAGTAGTAATAGGATAGTAGAATTACTGGTTGCTGTAGTAGTATAAGAAGTAGTACTACAAGCATTGGTATTATTATTATTAGTAGCAGTAGTACTTAGAAGTTGTAGTAGTAGTCATTCTAGTAGTTAGCATTAGTATTAGTAGTTGTAGAAGCACTAGGTGTAGTATTAGTAGTAGTAGTAGTAGTATTACCAGTAGTAGTAGTAGTAGTAGTAGTAGTAGTAGTAGTAGTACTAGCTGTAGCTTCAGTAGTTGTTGAATTAGTAGTAGCAGTAGTAGACTACCAGCATGATTCTGGGTTATTTCCTCACTGAGAGCTTTAAATGTTAGTGAAACTGCAGTCTGTGTCCCTCAGGCATGATGAGGAAAGAAATCTTGAGAATGTAAAAGTACATACATCATTGAGATCTTGAATACGCGTCCTTAAGCTGTCCACTACATCCGCTCGCTCCTCGTCGGTCTCTGGGTGGGGATACACATGGCAGTGGTAACTGAAACACACACGGACACACACACACACACACGGACACGTAAAAACACAAGAAAACAATAAGCAAAAGTATGCAGACTTTGTATGTATTTCACCACATGCTACAGTTTCTGTCCTACCCGTGTGTGTGTGTGTGTGTGTGTGTGTGTGTTTCAGTTGGAATCTTTCTTTATTAAAATTTGTTTTCGGACAGCGCCATAAACTTCTCTTACTCACCAGTCACAGATCTTCTGAACCTTTTGTCCAATCTGATCGCCCCAGAATGAGATGAGGAAGACCACGCTCTTATTGATCTCTCCCTGCAGGAGGAAATGGAGGAAAACCAACAATAACACACACTGTGTATATGCGTGTGTGTGTGTGTGTGTGTGTGTGTGTGTGTGTGTGTGTGTGTGTGTGTGTACACTCACAGTGTCGAGATCGACCAAATTCTCGTCCACCTCGGCGTAGCTGAGTATGGTGTAACCTTTACACACTCGCCACAGCATACGCTCAAACGCCTCCATCTTCACCCGCTGGATCAGCCCTGAGATGAACCTAAAAACACACACACACACACACACACACACACACACACACACACACACACTCTAACTTGATACGGACCTTGATTCTAAATTATACCTAATATTGATATATCCTAAAAGGTTTCCATTGATTCTTTTTTCTTGAAATAAAGAGCGAATAACAGAGTCTGTGTCTCAAACACCAAACCTTTATTATTTTATTTCTGTGTCTATTACCCATAACGCACTGCAATGAAATAAATCTAGCTACATTATCTGTAACATATAGCTAGCAGGCCTGATAGTTTAACATGTCGGCGCCCTCTGTTGGTGCAGCGGCCATTTTGAAGTATTAAAAGTACCCAAAGCCCCGTGATGGCTCCGCCCCTTCCGCGATGTCAAGAAGACCGCGGCGGGAAAAACTGTTCCACAGTTCCACACTTCATCTCCCTGTGGCTCTAGTTCACAGCATCTCACCAAGCTTTCTAGCATCAACACACTACACACACGTGAAGTGAGTGATTTGAGACGTCACCCGATTCGCTAACAGGCCACAATAGTGCCACTTTAGGATGGTTTTTTTTTTTTTTTGCACCATCTTCTCTCTGTGGTGTTTATAAAATCATAATGATGACTCATGTATGAAACACTGGTGTTTGGGACACAGCCGTAGGGATGAAGTGACGCTCCATCATCACTCACCCCAGTTTGGCCCCCAGTCTCTGCATGCTGGTGCAGCCGGCCACAGACTCGGGCTCCAGAGATGGGAACTCCTCGTACTGCGGGCCCAGAGCCTCATGCTGAACACACACACACACAAGAGTTGATTGAGATGAGAGTGTGTCTGAGATGTATGGGTTTGGGGGGTGTGTGTGTGTGTGTGTGTGTGTGTGTGTGTGTGTGTGTGTCTCACCCTAGAGCGGCTGTGCATAAAGGTGTGTGTGATCCTCAGCATGTGTGTGTACTCGGTAAGCTCCAGAAGGTTCCGCTGGAGTTTCTCCCTGTTCTTGGTCACCTCGCTGAGCTCCACCTCCAAACGTTGCAGCCGCTCCTACACACACACACACACACACACACACACACACACACACACACACACACACACACACACACACACACACACACACACTTATTTATTAACCCAACAGACACAAATAAGTAATATAATACTCTAATATGTTCCCGCCTCCCGTCTGGTATTCCCGGGATCCGGCTCTGGATCCACCACAACCCTGACCGGGATAGAGCAGTTACTGAAGATGAATGAATGAACAAATATTTAAGGTTAAACCTTTATTTAAAATATGTACATATAAAATGATTAAGCTAAACAAACATCACAAAAATATTTCATTTTTCCGTAAAAATACAAACATTCAAAGACTTCCAAGTGAAAAATACAAAAATAAGCACAACTGTATGTGTTATTATACACACAATAGTACGATATAGTTTATTACGGTATAAAACCGTATTAAAAAATACAAAAACATATGAAGAGAAAAAGAACTGAATACAATTTTTTTTAGGAAACACATTTTCAAAAATGAAAAATGTCATTTAGATCAGATTTACAAAACAATTTACAAAATATAAATATGAAGACAGTTTGTTGATGTACATACGTGTACAAAATATTAATAATTAAAAAAAAAAAAAAAAAAAAAAAAAAAAAAAAAAAAAAAAAAAGATAGATCATAAAAATTGCACTTTGTTTTTTATTAAGTACACAAATTACCCCGTTCAAAAGTTTACACACCCTCGATTCTTAATACTGTGTCGTTACGTGGATGATCAACGACTCAATGTGTTTATGTTCTGTGAGAGTTCTTCACGAGTCCCTTTGTCCTGAGCAGTTAAACTGCCCACTGTTCTTCAGAAAAATCCTCCAGGTCCTGCACGTTCTTTGCTTTTCCAGCATCTTCTGCATAGTTGACTCCTTTCCAACAGCGGCAGTATGATGTGGAGATCCGTCTTTTCACACCGAGGACGACCGAGGGACTCGTACACGACTCAAGGAGGCAACACGACACATTAATAGCCAGGGGGGTGTAAACTTTTGAACAGGATGATCGGTGTAAATTGTTAATATTTTGTTCACAGTTGTTCATTTAGTACTGCCCTTCAGAAGCTACATGAGATATTTACATGTTTCCCAGAAGACAAAATAATAACAATTTACATAAAAAAAAAAGCATAAAGCATAGAAATATGTGCATAAAATATAAAGCATAGAAATATGGTATACATTCGTATATTGTTTAATATCTGTGGGGTTGTAATAAAATAAAATAAAAAGGGGTTTCTGGTCTAATAAAGTTTAATAAAGACATGCCGATTATCATATTCACCTCTCTCTCTCTCTCTCTCTCTCTCTCTCTCTCTCTCTCTCTCTCTCTCTCTCTCTCTCAGAAGACATACGATACTCGTGTGAAATCAAAACATACACACATTTACCAGATACATTTCCCTTCACTCATTCACCCTTTAAATACCACAGACATGGTTCAAATGTGCTCGCATGCTCATGTATATTAGACAGATAACCTGATGAACTCGTTTCAGAAATCCGATTTAACAAAGTTACAGCAATATTACTGTCATACCAGCGTGATGGAACAGACATCTGTGAAAAACATCTGTGAAAATCTCAACATGTAGGAAAAAATCTGATGTATGAAAGATACAGGCAACAGTATGATAAGATAAATAGTCAGATAGACAGACAGACAGATAGTCAGACAAACAAACAGACAGAGTCAGACAAATAGGCAGACAGACAGACAGATAGTCAGACAGACAGATAGTCAGAGAGACAGACAGACAGATAGACAGATAGTCAGACATATAGTCAGATAAACAGAGTCAGACAGACAGACAGACAGATAGTCAGACAGACAGACAGTCAGAGAGTCAGACTGACAGACAGTCAGACTGACAAACATTCAGACAGACAGACAAATAGTCAGACTGACAGAGTCAGACAGACAGATAGTCAGAGAGACAGATAGTCAAACAGACAGACAGATAGTCAGACAGGCAGACAGATAGTCAGACAGTCAGAGAGACAGACAGATAGTCAGACAGTCAGAGAGACAGACAGATAGTCAGACAGATAGTCATACAGACAGACAGTCAGACAGTCAGAGAGACAGACAGACAGACAGACATACAGACAGACAGTCAGAGAGACAGACAGACAGACAGACAGATTATTACCATAATCTCTAGCACGTGTTTGGGCGCAGGAGCTACAGGACTGACTTCAGGCTCTGGAATGGCAATGTTGGCCTTTTTGATTTCCTTTAAGATGTATGCTGTGTACACACACACACACACACACACACACACACACACACACACACACACACACACACACACACACACACACACACACACAAACCAAGAGTCCATCATTCTTCACTAATATTAATGAATATATATTAACTGAAAACACGAAACACAGAGCAGAATAACTATCAATTATAAAACAATTAAATATCAACTGTATATTACAGTTCCCTCCACTCATAAGATTTCTTTAATAAACCTGTGTTGTGTTTGCAGTTCTTTGATATCTATGAGAGCAGAGTATTTTTGTGAATGTTTCTGAACAAAAGATTAAATGATAAAGACAATTTGTCACAGCCTTCTTTGCTCATATTTACCAAGGGTGCCAATATTAATGGAGGGCATTGTAAATGCAGTTGAGCGCTGGGGTGAGACCCGAATTAGCAGTAGTAGTCAAGCTACTGACTAGCACACTGGTGAACACTGGTGTGTGTCCATTTGCTTAAGAGATCACTAAAACGTGTCAGTGCAATCCCTCTTACCCAGAATTCTCTCCATCTCTTCACACCTCTTGATCTCGCTGACAAAGCGGCGCTGGAAGGGGCTGACACTGGGGTTGAGCTGAAATGAGACATTAGCCGTCACCTCACGTCTGGGCTTTATTCCACTTTAATCAATATCTCACCGACACACCAGGACGACCTCGCAGCAGCTAAACACCAGCGCAGCATTGTTACTCGCTATAACACTGTTAGAACACTCATATCATTCCACATTGTACCATGGCTGTCTTAAAATACTCATTTCTGATTGGCTGGCGTTTCATACCGAGCGCCTCTACAGCCAAAAATTTAATCACCGCTCTCAATCATATCACACTGGAATGTAACCATGACAACAATCATAAATTAGGCATACGTTTACACTTCGCCATCACCTTCTCTGTCACGCTGCTCAAGGAATAATTCATAGGCTGCAAGGAATGGAAACGTTTTAATTAAAGTCTTCGATAACACCCTGCGAGTCGTAACCGTAGCAACGACGTTACGTTAACGTTAGCCTATAAAAATCTGAGTGGTTTAGAAAGCTGGCTAAATAAAAACAAACAACTTTACAGGAAACGAATCGACGCGTCCTGACCGAACCGAACTGAGCTTTCGACTGCGTTCTCCCAGCATGCCTTGCTCAAAACACATCACCCAGCTTTTTAGTGATCCTGTGATCACCAATCCTGGGCTAAGTTTCCCGAAAGCATTGGGGTTAAATCTATATTTTGATATTTTTACAGACCATGATGTATCTGAGCAAGGAAGAACGAATCCACATAGCGCTTTACACTGGTTCTCCTTCACCCACTCACACACACACACTCACTCACCAACGGTAGCAGAGCTGCCATGCAAGGCGCTAACGTGCCATCGGGAGCGACTTGGGGTTCAGTGTCTTACCCAAGGACACTTCGGCATGTGGAGTCACGTGGGCCGGGAATCGAACCGCCGACCCTACGATTAGTGGACGACCCGCTCTACCACCTGATCCACAGCCGCACAATCAGGGTTTCTTCAGGACGATCTGATTGGTTCTCTGCACCGGCGGTGTATTCGGTGCAACATGCACGTATACGCCGTATGCTTCCTTTTTCCCCAGGGCTGTTTGTGTACAGTATAACGACATCTAAGGATCGATTTTAGCGTACACCCACAGTATACACACTTGTTTAGCTGCTTCAAGAGTCCCTAATCGACTTTTCGGTCCGTTATTATTTGAATTCCACCCTTCTCCACCTCCGACAACCACGGTCAACCCCCGTCCCTACAGTCATCGACTGAACACATTGTCCTGCTGAAGCAGTCAAATAAAACGAATGCGAGTGGTTGAAGTGTACTCAGTGCTCGCCTATATGTAGTACAGGGAACGGTTCTACTCTCCTCTGTCCCTGCTCAAGAGTGATTAACACCGCACTTACGGACGCGCTCTCTCTCGCCTTGCTTTAATCATGATGCATTTATGATATTGCGGTGCAGCGTGATTTATTTACATATCCATCGCATCTTCTCGTACTGGCTTTATATGACAGGCGATGAAAGGAAACGATTCAAAAAAGCACTTCCTTGTTATAGTCCTCTTGGGAGTTGGAATCCTCTTACGGCCAAAGCGTTTTCTCTGAATGCCCCTCCCACTTAGAGCTGTTTTGTAATTCGCTTCGTTCACTTTACTCTACATTTAAAGTTAAGGTGTTTTTCACTACGGTCCCTTTACGGGTTCATCTGATTTCCCCGATCTCATCAACAAGTATTCGGTCTTCTGCATATTTGACTCCTTTCCAACAGCGACTATACGATGTCGAGATCCATCTTTTCACACCGAGGACGACTGAGGGACTCGTACACGACTATTACAAAAGGCGGAAACGTTCACCGATGCTCAAGAAGGCGACACGATACATTAAGAGCCAGGGGGGTGTAAACTTTTGAACAGGATGATCGGTGTAAATTGTTATTATTCTGTTTAAAGATCTTTTCCCCCCCCCCATTCAGTACTGCATTCAGACAGTAAACAAGCTATTTACAGATCTCCCAGAAGACAAAATACTAACAATTTACACCGATCATCCTGTTCAAAAGTTTACACCCCCCGGCTCTTAACGTATCGTGTTGCCTTCTTTTTTTCTTTTTTTTAATGATCTCTCGTATTAAAAAAAAATAAACTCTTGAGAAGTTATATCGTGTGTTAATGTCGATTTGAAGTAGTTAGTGGTGAGTAAATGAGATACTCTCGGGCTATAGCTGCTCCGTGAACAAAATAAACCTTACGCGAAGTCCGGCATGCACAACTTCCACGTATTCCACGGAGGTATGATGACTAAACATTGAATTTTCCCAGAGTATCTAACACTCAAATGTTTCCTTCAAGACTAAACGATATCAACATGCTCATTTAATTTAGCCCACTTTCAACATATTAACAGCCTACCATACACAACAGTCGCTATGGTAACAATTGCAGGGTGTTATCCCGCTCTCCTCTTGTTGCTTTGAATTCAAACATGATCATGCACTGTAGGCTATCAATCTGCATAATAATAATAATAATAATAATAATAATAATAATAATAATAATATTATTACAACATTAACACCTTTCTGTTCGTTAGCCTGGCCTAAAAAAGTTATTTAGGATCGTTGCCATGGTTACATTCCAACAGTGTTACACAGACACACTGATTTAGACCTGTTATTAAATTGTGTCCCGATATAAGAAAATATATTCTTTGAAAATGGGAAGCTATAAGAAGATGGACTGATAGCCATGATATTAGATTTGATTATTCACTCCGAACTAAAGTGTGTAAGAACAGAGGAAACTGAGAAAACACACACACACACACACACACACACACACACACACAGTGACCTACAGGGAAACCACAGAAGGGTATTAATTTGTGCTAAAGCACCGCAGGCATCCTAGAAAACACAGGCTTTTAAACAGATTTGTGCCACTTTCTGTTGATCAATTGATGGGACATGAACAAACTGGTTGCTTTTCAGAACAGGGCACCGTATCCCACAATGCAAAGCGCTCGCACAACAATCCTACGGTTGCAACAATTCGCGTACATTATGCATATAACGCTAATCCTGAAGACCCAGAAGCGTATGTACAGTTTACTCTCCTTTAAAGAAGCACCCTAGTAGACGGGCTAAGAAGAACGAAGTTTGCACTCACATCTCGGAATTGGACGAGGCCCATTTCCCCGAGCTCGCTGATGCAGTCGTACGCTGAAGCAGACTGCAGGAAGAGCTGTGCCAGGCACATCTCCTCGCTCCTGAAGCTCGAGCCCATCTTACTGCAGCCGGGGGGATAAAACAAAACCCTATCTGCACCAGAACAAGGGTTGCCAGATTGGAGTCACTGATTCCTGCAGGGTTGCCAGTTCGGGTTCACACTTTAAACATTTATGATTTCAGCTCAGTACAGACTATCTATAAGACTGTAATATGAATGTCACAGTGTTGTCTCGATATCACAATTGAAGCTCGACATTGAGGCCTGAAAGTATTCCACAGGAATGATGTAAATAACAAAATTACGATGGAAATCTGAAAATAAATATCGAGCAAAGAATACAGACATCATCATACGTTAAAGCATATTAAGCATCAAACTGTGCAAAAGTTTTACACACCCTATTTTTTTCTTTAGTACAAACTTTGTTATAGATTTTTTTTATTTGATGACATTTACATCATCGAGTCAGTACAAAAAAAAAACATTTTAGAAGCCCAAACTTTAGTTTTCTAAAGTTTTCTAAAAGTCAACGTCTCCAGAAGAACCGTGCTGGTTCTGCATGATGCTCAGTAAAACTTACAGCTCATTTCCTTATAAAACTGCACTAATTATACTGGAGACTACTATTTTTATTATTATTTTTGTTTGTTTCATTTACTACTGTTTACTGCTCTTTACGTTTTTTTGTTTTTTTTTATGGAGAAACATTTCGTTTCATTACTTTGAAGGCATCTTTGCTCCGTATCATTTCTTCGCATGTGCCTAAAACATAGTACTGTGTATACAGTATTCATATTTCTACATTTACAAAGTAACGCCAAAGCTTTCAGTCACAGACATGGATAGCCTACTTTGCGAAACCAGATTAAAAAAAAAAAAGTCAATGTCAAGTGAATATAGCTGGTCTAGCGGGTTATACACAGTCTCCTCTGAAACTATTGGAACGGAAAGGCTGGTTCATTCGTTTTTTTTCTGTAGACTGAAGACATTTGGGTTTGAGAGCAAAAGATTAATATGAGAAGAGAGTTTAGGATTTCAGCTTTTATTTCCTGGTATTTATATGTAGGCGTGCTAAACGACATAGAACAAAATACCTTTTGTATCAGACCATCCAATTTGTAGGGGAGAAATTTCTGTAACATGTGGCTGTCTTGGTGTTTCCTGTTAGACTGGTCGTTTATACAATAAATAGCTCTGAACATCTACTCTCGGTTTTAGCCTTCAGTTTTCACCCGTGAAGACCGCATTTGCTGTTAAAAAGGATAAACCGACATGAAGATCAGAGAGCTGTCTATGGGAGAACAAGTAAGCCATTCTGAAGCTGAGCTATTGATTGTTTAAACAATTAATCTAACAGGACACACCTGGGTAACAAGAAACACCTGTCAGTTACGTGCTCCTATACCTTTTGCACACCTAAAAATTGGGTGGTCTGATACAAAAGGTTCTACGTTCTATGTCGTTTAACACGTCTACATAGACATACCAGGAAATAAAAGCTGAAATCCTAAACTCTCGTCTCTTGACTCTCCGTCTTTTGATCTCAAACCCAAAGCACAAACAAATGAATCGGCCGCGCTGTTCCGATAGTTTCGGAGGGGACTGTAGCAAGCTAGTTTGGTGTGGATTAAACTTGTCATCCAGAGACTAATTACTAACCATTCTGAAAGAGGTGAGAAGATCATTTCATTGCATATCTGCCCGAGTTTATTCTGCGACGTTAACCCGAGTCTACAAGCAAAACAACAATCTACCAGAAAGACAAAACAAACAGAGTCGTCTGGGAATTCGGTTCACCCTGTACCATACCGAAAGCTCATTATTAACACATTATTTGATGTTTTACTTTATGAATTTCATTTATTTTCGAAAATATTACACTCACTGCACATCTGAGGACTAAAAGACATTGCAAAAAAGTTGGGACAGTCAAAAGTGCATTAATAGAAACCTTGCGACTGGAAGTACTGTCAGAGCTGCTGTTACAGAAAATTAGATTACAAACAATCAGATTTTTAACTAAATTTTAAACAGTGGTATAATTCACAAGGAAAAGTACCACGAACTGCATCTTTGATCATTAAAATTTCAACCATAATCCTGTAGCTATACAAATAAAGTTTTACCTAAACCATAAGAATTGTAAAAAAAAAAAATTCTAAATTAAAAAAACCTTTACCTAGTATGACAAATAGTTTTATGTTTGTATATTGTAAATTGTAAACGGACCTTTCCGTGTTTCACAGTGGTCCTTAAGATCCAATTGTGTAGCTTTGATGAGTTTTAACGGCACATTATATCCTCTACGTTCTCTAATTAAAAAGGTACTCATGAGGTGGTTTGATTCCCTTTAAGAAACCGCCACAAAGGCACGTGTTTGTAGCCCGAATTTTTTTTTATAAATATCTATTCATATCAAATTTGAACAAAACCCAACATAAATAAATATCGACCAGTTTAAAAGGACTTTACAGAGTTTTAAGTGTCAAATGGTTACATCGGGTTATTATTTGCTAGGATGACGGGTCATTTCAGCATTAGAAAACGTTTCTGACTGATAAGTTATATATTTGGTCACTCCCACACGTTCACTGAATAAGAGACGTATTAAACTATTAGGGGGAAAAAACCCATGTCAGGCCATCTCAGCATGTCGTTTTGACTCGAATTCACTTGAATCGAGAAATTCTAAACAACCTGCACAACAATACAAGCTGTACGGTGTGTAGACACTTCATTAATAATTCGCTTCTCAAAAACGCAAACATTTCAAAAGGCCAAGTAAATGGAACTGTTTTAAAGCTTTCATACAAGATCAATGCTTGAAATGTAACATTTGTCAGTTTCATGTATCAAATGAAACATTTTACAAAACGTTTTTACAGTGGGACGAAATCATTAAAACTATACAGAATGATAGTTTTTATTGGTCATGTATACGTTACAGCACAGTGAAAGTCTTTTCTTCACATACCCCAGAATGTCAGGAAGTTGGGGTCAGAGCGCAGGGTCAGCCATGATACAGCGCCCCCTGGAGCAGAGAGGGTTAAGGGCCTTGCTCAAGGGCCCAACAGTGGCAGCTTGGCAGTGCTGGGACTTGAATCCCCGACCTTCCGATCAGTAACCCAGAGCCTTGACCGCCAAGCCCCCACTACTCCTATTCACTATATTATTACATTATAGCAAAACGTATTAACTATATTATATATCAGGTAACTCTTATATCACTTAATACTGATTATTACTTTTGTAGCGCAGAACCATGTGTCTCGGCCAAATTTCACATGGCGCGCAGTAACAGACCTTGGTGGTGGAATTAACCAAAGATGTCATCATAGCGGTCCCATGTACCAGGTACCCGGTCTTCTCTTAATGGCAAGAAGAAGCGGTTTGCTCTTGTACAGTGAAAACATTTCACTTGAGCGTAGCCTTGTTATGGGGCCATAATTATTCCAGGGTACAGATCTTCCTGGTGTTTTACAGTGCACCGTTTTCCAAGTACTTCTGGTACTTATATATATATATATATATATATATATATATATATAAATAAATAACATAAGGTAGATCATGCCCAGTGCTGACCATTTGATCTGTTGTCCTCTTTAGCGCCACGCCCCCAACACCATCGCGTGCTCCATTGCCATGACTAGCTTCAAAAAAGTTCCATGTCCCTGCCTTGAAGCCCTTTCGCTATTTTTGTCTGTACTGAGTACAGGGACCATCAGAAGAAGGAAAAAAAAAAACAGCGTAGTGTGGACACAGCAGGATACTTGCTCTTAACGTGGTTGAGGACTGAGTCAAGATGTTGCCATGTTCCTGGAGGACCTTTCTGGATGGGGAGATCGAAGCCAAACAAACTGGTTCACCTTCTTCTCCTATACACACACAGTGCACCTGTACGTACTGTTGCCTGCTCATGAGAGTCACCTTCTTCTCCTATACACACACAGTGCACCTGTACGTACTGTTGCCTGCTCATGAGAGTCACCTTCTTCTCCTATACACACACAGTGCTCCTGTACGTAGTGTTGCCTGCTCATGAGAGCCACCAAATTGCGCAGCTGGAATTTCTTTGCTGTACTTGCATGAACAGTTCTCAGAGAAGTCTGTGTGCATCAGATGGCAAGAGATTCCTGTCGAGTTCCCGGCAAAAAAAAAAAACGAGAACAGCTGGTTAACGGTGAATGAATGCTTGTTGGAATGAACAGCTCGATGAGATCATCCAGGGTCATTCTGACTTCCTTCTTCAGAGTACTGAAAAGTTCCTCCACTGTGTCGCAGAGACTCTGGTGGATCCCTCAGACGTTTTGTCGACTGGGAAGCTTTTCCAGCTGCATTCTTTGCACTCACCATTCACGCAGGTTCCATTTGCTGCGTCACACGAGAGCTCGGCGGTAAAGCTTTCCAAGGTTGTCAGGAGAACCTACATTTTCACGCGGTTTACACATACGAGCGTTCCTGTCCGAGATTGTCGGAAGCATGACCCAGAAAGGACCGAGACAGGAAAACGCAGTGTTAGAAATAGATCGCGCATTCTCGGACAAAAAACTCACCCCGTCTGTCTGTATGAAAAGCTACGACACTGTTTTTAACCTGTTCACGTGCTCTTTTGGATTGAGATGGAAATTCACCGGAGCGTTTTCTGTAGGATCTGCCTAGCTTCGTCTGTCCACATGAATGCAGCTTGTACTTTTTTTTTTTTTTTTTTTTTTAAATGATTTCTAAATTAAAATACACTGGAGCATTGGAAATAGTACACTTAGGATTACAGCTTGTAGGACCATGTTCTACCTGACAGGTTTTTAGAACTCGGATCTTAAAATACAGCACATGTTGAGATTTTCCCTGACGACCGGAAGCAAAAAAGTGAGAATGACATAACTTAACGGTTTCTTTGGCGTTTGTTTACTTGTTTACGCTTTCTCCTCATGCGACCTCTGGCTTTCTTCATATTCTGCCCGGTGTTTTTGCTTGAGATGGTGGAACTAATCTGATGCGTTTCCACCCTTTGTCGATGCGGGTTTTTTTGACACGCGTAACAAAATCACGGACGTTCCGATTCACATCTGATCTTCTGTATCTGAACCACTTCCGTATTACGGAGGAAGCGCCTTTTTTGGGGATTAATTCTCCTTCTTCGTCTAGGGTCGGAAAGCCACGTTCTGCCAAGCTTGTTGAGGCACGTAAACACTATACTGTCAATATCGCGGGATGACAAATTCTTACCGTGGGGATGAATTGTACCGGTATATCACGGTATATCATGGACGATACCATATCTCACAGCACTATGTTGCACTATGTATATCTGTTTAAGAAATCTCCTCAGAGTACCGTACTCGAATGACCTTGAATGCCCTGACTTAATTAAATGGGTTAAATGGGTTCTCTCGGCTGTAGCTGAAGTACTTGTGGTTGCTGTGCTACTGGTAGCTCTCCATCTTCTGTGTTTCAGTCTCTGCTCTCTCTCTCTCTCTCTCTGTGTGTGTTAAAAATGCTCTTCTTCCCCATTATAACAGGGTTGACAGACGGACGAGTTTAAAAATGACATTTTTTGCACTGTTTATGTATTGAAATATATATTTTTAAAGTCATTCTACGTGGGAAATCGAAACTTTTTTACCTGTTTTTTTAAACCCGTTTTCGCTTTTAAAATATTCGTTCATCTTAGGAGAAAAAAAACGATCGTCGTTGTCCCTTGACTAAGCTCGGGGATTTTTACCGCGTTCGCAACTTTTGAACGGATTTTTAAGATTTAAAAAAAGAAAAGAAAAGATCAAATATTAACA
Organism: Ictalurus punctatus; assembly: GCF_001660625.3. NCBI lineage: Eukaryota > Metazoa > Chordata > Actinopteri > Siluriformes > Ictaluridae > Ictalurus > Ictalurus punctatus. The sequence goes on from NC_030431.2 coordinate 23,128,982, forward strand.
AAGAACATGTAGAAACTGATTATGCAGCTGGCTTTATATATTTGTAAACTGCGTGTTTTATTCGTTAAAACATCAGAGGGACAGAGATTGTCCTCAAACGCTGAAATGACCCTCATAGGATTAACCTTTACTATTGGTTTTATTATTTAAGTAAGGAATTACAGGTAGAAATAACAATTTGGGTCATGCCCATCATTTTAAGATTTCTGGCGAAATTGTCATCCATGACTCCTCATAAACTCTCATAGTAATAAAATCATCAAATCCCAACAGAAAAGTGTTTAGTGTTTTTGTCCACTCGGGACCACCCCATTATCTGAAACTTATGAAACTGTGATTTAAGGATTAAAGGATTTAAGCTGCTTGTTTTCGTCATGTTACGAGCCAAAAAAGTTCATTTCGATCCCTATTTAGAAGGTTATTGCGTAGGCTATTAAAAAATTCTGAAAATGTCAATTGTTGGATTTACAGGAGATTTTATGCTGAAAATTTAGGTTGAGAAAGAATTCATAGGGAAACATGTTTCATCATTATCAATCACCATCATCATCATCAACAACAACAACAACAAACAGACTAGATTTCTGGGTTGGGTTTGTTAAGTATTCAAATTTATGCAAGCTTAATTAGGCTACATGTTTCCTCATTTGCATAAATACATAAACAAAAGCAAAGGTAAATGTTAAAAATTGCAATACAAAATGACTTGTTAGGAATTTCAGCTGATGAAGACGGACCGTGATATGTATAGCGATTTAAAAACGACACCGTTCACATGCAGTTTCTCGGAATTTTAACTTCCTGAACCGAAAAAAAGCTCGTTTCTATCTCTATTCAGAAGGATATCACAAAGATCTTTCACAAAATGTTATTAATTGTTGCATTTATGCTAGACTGTATACTGGAAAACGGCAAAATTATAAAAGCCGTGTCGTGTTTTCTTGGCTAAACAATAAAGGACGATTTTTTTCCCCATAAATTTGTCTGGAAAATTTCGCTTAAGAAAAATGTCAGAACGTTACAGTGAAACAAACATTTTAAACACTACATCATCAACAACAACAACAACAGACTAGTTTTCTGGGTTGATTTGGTTAAGTATGCAAATGTCTGCATGCTTAATTAAGCTCATTTGCATAACTACAAATAAAAGCTAATATAAAATTTTCATTTGCATAATGCAAGTTTGGTTTGTTAAGTATGCAAATGTCTGCATGTTTAATTAGGCTACATGACACCTCATTTGCATAACTACACAAAATAAAAGCTCATTTAAATGTTTTTTTTTTTAAATAAGCTGCATTACAAAAGAACTTTTCCTCTGGATTTCCCCTGATGAAGACTGACAGTGGTATGTCTAGTGATTTTTTAAAAACGACACTATTCGCATGCGTCTCGGAATTTTAACGAAATAAAATTTCAACTGAATAGAAAACGTTCTGTGTCCCGAACCACAAAAGTTCACTTCCTATCGCTATTCAGAAGGATCCTGCACAGAATATTACAAAGCTCTTTCCCAGTTGTCATATTTATGCTAGATTTTCCACTGGAAAATAACAAAATTATAAAAAATAAATAAATAAAAAAAAACGCCGCGCCGTGTTTTCTCGTGTTAAACAACAAAGAACGATTTTTTTTTTTTTTTTTTTGGCGTAAATTTGTTCGGAAAATTGCAGAACTTCAGGCTGTAGTGAAACAAACATTTTTAAACGCTACGTCAACAACGAACAAGGGACTAGTTTTCCGGGGTTTGGGTTTGTTAAGTATGCAAATGCCTGCATGCTTAATTAGGCTACATGACACCTCATTTGCATAAATGCATAAATAAAAGCTCGTTTAAATGTTTGGGTTTTTTTTTTTTTAAGTTGCTTTACTAAATAACTTTCCCTTATGAAGACTGATTGTGATGTCGTCTAGTGATTTAAAAACACTTCACATATTCTAATGAAAATGGAAAAAAAAAAAAAAACATTAGAATAATGAGCACTGCTGGGGGTTTAATAAACAGGAGCTCCCACTGTAATTGCGTTATCTTTGAGTCTCGTCTGTATGATTATATGGTGCAGGGTTCTAGATCACAAGGCAGACTATTTTTAATCGCACCTTCAAATACAGTTCCAGCTCGAAATCCTGGCATCAGCATGAGGCCTGAATGAAAGCAGCTGCAGTGGCTTACTTACCTCTTCAGAGCTGCACTGATTAATCGATGGCGGTCTGTACCTTTCATTTCAGCCTCGCCATTGAAGCACTGAAACAAGGCGACGAGGAATCAGACAACAGCAGCGCCTGGGCTTTCAGCGAGCCCAGAAGAAAAGATCCGAATGGCCCGAGCTGAGGATGCTGAGCGTTTAAAACGCGGCGCGATGGAAAATCTCCCTCCTGTAATGAGCTGGAGATCAGCAGCTCTGCTTCAGGTTGCCAGATACACCACTATCAGTCCTTCTTCGCATCGATAGGAGAAGTGTCACTGAGGCGTGTCACTAAGTCTGAGTGGGCGTGCCTTAAAGGAAACATCCCTGCTGATAAACAACAACAATAGAAAGCATCACGTGAATTCTAATGGTTTCCACTCCACTAGAAATACCAATACAGACCATCAGCTAAGCATTAAAACCATTACCGTTATTAGTCCTTAATAGTATCCACTACACAAGCCACCATCAGAAGTTTTACCATTACAGTTTCCATTACACTTCCCATTATAATCGTTATAACACTATATTGGAATATTGTTTATATCATGTGTTTAGCGTTTCTGCTGATAGTTTGTGGCTTGATTGTGTCGATTTTTATTATTCTTGTGAGAACGTAGCGGTTGTCGGCCATGTTGATGTCACAGGGACGGTGTCTTAATGGAGTTTAATAAGAGAAATGAATTCACGCATCTTAAAGATAAGCGATGGCAATGGGGTTTCGCTGTTAGAGCAGTAAATACATATGAGCAAGAGCATCCAGTTCATATTAATGACACAAATGGCACTTTTTGAGTATATAGTATAGAGTTATAGAAGGGAAATGATTTATAATGGCGCGATCCGGCGTCACCCAGATGAGAACGGGTTGCCTTTTGAGTCTGGTTCCTCTCAAGGTTTCTTCCTCATATTGTCTTAGAGAAATTTTCCTCCGGCTTGATCATTTAATTTATCATAAATTCACAATTTTAAATGAGCATCCAGGAATGTAAGCATTCCTGCAAATCTGCTTTGTGACAGTGTCCACTGGCACTATTGCCTCGAACCTCAGGGGTTGGGGGTTTGAGTCCCACCTCAACCCTGTGCGCACGCTGAGTTTGCACGTTCTTCTCATGCTTCGGGGGTTTCCTCCCGGCACTCTGGTGTCCTCCTCCAGTCCAAAGATATGCACTGTAGGCCGATCGGCATTTCCAAATTGTCCGTAGTGTATGAATGCGTGTACACCCCGTCCAGGATGTCCTCAGGCTTGTTCCCCGAGCTCCCTGGGAACAGCTCCAGGCTCCGCCATGACCCTGTGTAGGATAAGCGTATGGAAAAAGAATGAATGAATGAATTGAATGAGAAATTCAGCGTAGAAATAGTAGAAATTTCGGTGCAAATGCTGGACTCCGCTGTACGACACATTTACATTGAGTCACCGCGTAAAAAGCGACTGGTTAAGGATCTACGAGCTGACGAGCATGATGGAGCTGACGATGGTATTAGAATGAAAGTTGATCTGTTTGAGCAGAGTTTACAGGTGCCAAGATTTCAAGTACAGTGGTGCTTGAAAGTTTGTGAACCCTTTAGAATTGTCTATATATCTGCATAAATATGACCTAAAACATCATCAGATTTTCACACAAAGTCCTAAAAGTAGATAAAGAGAACCCGATTAAACAAATGAGACGAAAATACTATATTCAGTCATTTATTTATTAAGGAAAATGATCCAATATTACATGTGTTGTGAAGATCAGACTCGGATAGATCCCTGTTCTTTAAATAAAACAGTATTATATATATATATATATATATATATATATATATATATATATATATATATATATATATTAACACAAGTTTTTATAATATTTTTGTCTCATTTGTTTCATTTGTTTAATTGGCTCTTACGACTTTGATTCTGTTATGAAATCTAAAGATTGAATAAATATTTGTAAACACAATCACAACAAATCATCATATTTCTGTTCATCGTTATGATAAACTAATGATAAAAAAATAATGTACTGTAACTCAAAGGTGCAATGAACAAATAAAGTCTACCGGTTAAATGATAAGAAACAATATTAGGGTTTATCTTATATGATAGATTTTTAGAAGTGTTATTAGAACGTAAAATTTTATTTCATAACAGTATTATGATCTTAATAGTAAAAAAAAAACGTTTAAAAAAAAAAACAGAAACAGTAGATCTGTAGATACTTTTACTATTTCACATCTTACGGTTAGTAATGATAGTAAAATAATCCAAACAAATGTTTACAAATGATTTGTATTTAAACCATACTCATTTCATTTCACTTTTTATTGTATTTTATTTAATTATTTTTAGCTCTGTAACGGATTTGAGCACAATCTGGCAACCTGAGCACCCCTGAATATATTCTGAGCTGTATTGTCCCCGAGGAGGCCATCTGTATCTGCCTGTCCTTTGTTTAAAAGGGTGTGAATCTGAACATTTAAGTTTTATTACTGAAAATCCACTGTAATGACATGATAACACTCTGACCTCTGTTTAGATTAAATATACTGTACAAGTACAGAGCAATCACTACATGCTGTAGCAAATATTGACTTTTTCACACCAGGGTCTGTTGTTGTCCCAGGTTGTGGGGTGTAAAATATACACGTTTGTATGATTCTAGAATTCAGTGTTAATATATTTATTTTAAACATCCGTTAAATCGAGATATAAATGTTACGAAACAACTGCTGAATACTGAGTGTGGCGTAATATTCGAATGAGCATGCATGATTGACATCACTCCAGGCTAAGATCCGGTCAAGGAGATAGTGTGTGTGTGTGTGTGTGTGTGTGTGTGTGTGTGTTATGTGAGGAATAAAACACTTTGAGGTGTGTTGTAATGTTGTAAAATAATCGATGATGCGGAGTTACTGTTACAACCTGAAGGTGATTATTTTCCTATAACAGCATGTTCCAAAGTGTTTTATTTTTCTTAGCACACAGATGTTTGCTAACGCTAGCAGCTTCTTTTTTACTCATTAAAGAATGTCTCGAGTCCAGTTTTGAGACGTTTTCCGAATTGTCTCAGATTTATTGCTATTTGTATTTGGACTTGTCTCGGTCTTGGTCTGGAGTATGAATCTGTTAAAGAATGTTTATATTGTGTTCTAGTAACTCAATTATATGCCTAAACCCATTGTCCAGATTGATCCTGGAGGATTTTGGGTAATTCGCAAATGTAAGAATCTACAGTTTGGTGTGCATTGTATATGAAACTGAAATAAAGGTTTGGCTTCAAAAAGGATTTGATGGTTTTCGTCCTCGATCTTGATTTGTTCTCAGTGTCATTTGGACTCGCTCTTGACTTGTCCTCGGGTAGTCTTGGTGCAGGACTTGACAATGGTGTCTTGACTACAGCCTTACTTTTATGTATTTTATATACTCCGATCAGCCATAACATTAAAACCACCTGCCTAATATTGTGTAGGTTCACCTTGTGCCACCAAAACAGCTCTGACCCGTCGAGGCATGGACTCTACATGACCTCTGAAGGTGTGCTGTGGTATTTGGCACCAAGACGTTAGCAGCAGATCCTTTAAATCTTGTAAGCTGGAAGGTGGGGCCTCCATGGACCGGACTTGTTTGTCCTGTACATCCCATAAGCGCATCAATGATCCTTGGACGCCCACGATCGTCTAGCCATCACAATTACGCCCTTGTCAAAGTCGCTCAGATCCTTACGCTTGCCCATTTTTCCTGCTTCCAACACATCAACTTCAGAACTGACTGTTCATTTGCTGCCTAATAAATATACCCCGCCCCTCGACAGGTGCCACTGTAACGAGATAATGAATGTTTTTCACTTCACCTGTCAGTGGTTTTAATGTTATAGCTGATCAATGTATATATACATTTATTGTTGTGGAACGTCCATGAAACAAGTTCTTTCCTGTAATCATATACATCACATCAGCTATAAACAGTCATTCGCTCACTTCCTGTTGAACTTAATAAGATGGAACAAAATGCTTTCTGGTCATGTTACTAAGTAACCAGAAAAGCACAAAGTCCTTTGTCCTAAAGAGATAGAGATAGGTTGAGAGATAGGTAGAGAGAGAGAGAGAAAGAGAGAGAGAGAGAGAGAGAGAGAGAGAGAGAGATAGGTAGAGAGAGAAAGAGAACAAGAGAGAGAGAGCGAGAGAGAGCGAGAGAGAGAGAGAGAAACAGTGGCCAGGAAGTGAAGTATCAGTGAGTGCAGGTCAGTGATTTTCCTGCATGACAGTTAATTAGTGTGATGATGCTGATCTGAGGCGAGCCTGACACAAACAGACGATGGAAAGAACGATTCTCTTACAGCTGTTTATAACTAGACAGCATTTTCTTACAGCACACTGAAAATGAACAACAAAATATGTATTGTTATTATTATTATTATTAGCACGTTCGCCTCACACCTCCAGGGTCGGGGGTTCGATTCCCACCGTGGCCCTGTGTGTGTGGAGTTTGCATGTTCTCCCCGTGCCACGGGGGTTTCCTCCGGGTACTCCGGTTTCCTCCCCCAGTCCAAAGACATACATTGTAGGTTGATTGGCGTGTCCAAATTGTCCATTGTGTATGAATGTGTGTGTGAATGTGTATCTGAGTGTGCCCTGCGACGGATCGGCACCCTGTCCAGGGTGTACCCCGCCTTGTGCCCGATGCGTCCTGGGATAGGCTCCAGGTTTCCCCGCGACCAAGTAGGATAAGCGGTATAGAAAATGGGATGAATGGATAATAATAATAATAATAATAATAATAAGTCAGTGAATAAAAAATACTCATAATATGATGTCACAAAATTACTTAGAGTCCTCCTGTCCATCTTGTAAGCATTGTAACTCCCAGATATTCACTCATACCTCAGCTCAGACACGTACTGCACTATCAAGAACTACTCGCTTGTAAACTCACAATGAGGCAGCATCTAATTTTGAACAGGATATTTGAAGAACCTCTGATTTGCTCTCTGGTGTAAAATGAACATCCACATAACGACATCACTTACAGTTATTAAGTGTCTAAATATCGACTGTGCATCACTACAACATGATCTAAACATGATTTATTAATCAGAAATTGACGTCTGAGAGAAGGCTGACTTCATCGTGCTGGTCTCGTCTTCTCGTTTTATCTGAGTTGAGTTCTATTGATCCCCCCCCCCGCCCCCAGAAACCAGCAGAAAGAGCATTTTTTCCACTTTTCTCTTCAGGTTAGATCTTCTTAACAGAGTTTTTCTGTTCAATTCATTTCACCTCAGACATCAGGGACTTGCGGAAGTGTGTGTGTGTGTGTGTGTGTGTGTTCTGGGGGCTTTTTCTAAATTATTTAAAAGTGTCCCTCTCAACATGAATTAGTAAATAATTATATTACGTAAAGAGCATTTGAATTCAAATTAACCCGAGAACAGCAGGATCTATGGATCTATGCTATGAGATTCATCTACGCTGAAACCACTAGCTCTTCTGCTAACCTTTTCGTATTAGCAGCATTTTACATGCTTATCTCCTGTAGTTTTCAAATGGATGGAGAGGGAATGTGCTGATAAGTACTAGCTACTCAAATCTGTTACATTTCCAGACAGGCAAGTAACTTTGTTATCTTATATGTATGTTATATAGTCAGTAAAGGCACGATGCCTTAAAGAAATGAAAGCAAACCTGAAGGAGGCGGCGAAAGGGACAGCTTCCTGATCAACATGGGGGGGGAAAAAGGCGAGATAATATGAGATAGTTGCAAAAAAAGACATTGTATGTTTACAAAGAGTGATAGTCGGTGTTACACGGCGTTCTGTTCGGCCGTACAGCGATTTCCCTCGTCCCACGCGGCACGCCTCTACTGTCGTTTTTGCTTATTTAAATATATGTTAATAAAAAAACATCGAGTTCAGTTGGAGAATGTTCAGCGGACGTTAACTGAAAGCGTCTGCTCCATTCAGCTTGAGCTGCAGAGTCGCAGAACGGAATAATAATGAACTCACTTTTCAACATTCTGAATATAGTTATACTATATACAGGTGCATCTCAAAAAATGTGAATATCGTGTAATCTTCCATCCATCCATGTTCTATACCGCTTTATCCTTTACAGGGTCACGGGGAACCTGGAGCCTATCCCAGGGAGCATGGGGCACAAGGCGGGGTACACCCTGGACAGGGTGCCAGTCCATCGCAGGGCTCAATCACATACACATTCACACACCCATTCATACACTACGGACACTTTGGACACGCCAATCAGCCTACCATGCATGTGTTTGGACTGGGGGAGGAAACCCCCGCAGCACGGGGAGAACATGCAAACTCCGCACACACAGGGCCACGGTGGGAATCGAACCCCCGACCCTGGAGGTGTGATCGTGTAATCTTTTTTTCCATAATTTAATTCAAAAAGAGAAACTTTCGTACATTATATATTCATTAAACATGATCTATTTCAAGCCTTTTTTTGTTTTAAAATATTCAAATAAAGAATTTATAATACAGTACACGTGTCACTACATTTGTGGATTGTAATACTGTAGTTTTGATGAATGTATTTTTATCTCATAACGATTCAATTTTCTTTTAAAGTTTCTTTGGAATCATCTCACCGATAAAAGTCGGCGTTTTGTCGTAATTATTTCTAGAGAAGTAAAAATAAAATACCATTAGGTTATAATATTTGTGTCATTCTCATATTCGTTATTGTGACCACACGCAGTCTGATTACAGTACAGTGATAAGATTATGTAGTTAAATTAAAGGTAGTAATCAAATTAACTCTTTGGTGACGTAGCCCTTTGTTACATTTGAACCCCTGCCTCTGAGGAACTCTCTGCATGTCCATGTCAGAAATTATTAATATTTAACGTTCCTATAATCCTCCTCCGACACCTACTCTACTCCTCCATACTCTTCCTGCACATAATGTACATTATTTACATGTATAACCTTGTTCAAGTAGTTCTTATCATTTTTCGTGATTAATGTTGCCATCCCTTCATTAATAAGCCTCTCCATTAATGATTTTTAGATGGTTACAACTGTGTGCAATATTTAACATACGGCCATTTTTGGCAAGGGTGCCATTAATTCTGTAGTTGTCTATACAAAATTTCTTCATATTTACCACTTGAGAGTTTAAGAGGACAAAAAAAAAAGAAAAACACCACGCCACACATTTTAAAGCAATGAAAAGCTATTTATATTTAGTTTATTAAATATTCCTCAGACTGCCAGCAGCCAATCAGATTCAAATTCCACACTGAACCTGTAAAACAATCCCATTATCACAGAGCTCCAAAAACTCGGACGCTCCAGCAGTTGACTGTAGTGTCACCGGAGACTCTGAGCCAGTCTGTTCAGCTCCTGTGACAGAGCCGTGACTGTATCCATAATCCTTTGCCTGTCTCTGTCCTGTAGCCGGGTACCGCAGCGCTGGGCGAACTTATCTGGGTGCCAGAGAGCCTGCTGGCGCCGCAGAAACTTCCGGAAAGCGTCCGTGTCCGCTCGGTCCACACCGTGCAGGATGACGGCCATCATCTCGTCGACAGAGCCGCGTGGCGCAGGCCAGGGAATGTCATCGTATCCCAGGGCGCCTGCGGAGGAGGAGGAGGAGGAGCTGAGGAAGACGACATCACAGCGCTCCTCATAGCGCCTCTTCTTCCCCTTCTGGGTCTCGTCTTTTTTACGAGAGGCACGCTCCAGGTATTCCCTGTGCTCCTTCTCCAGCCGCGCATGCAGCTCTCTACGCTCCCTCTCCGCCTCCTCCGCATTTTTCTCCTCCTTTTTTCGTCTTTGTGTCCTGTCTGTCCTCGTTCTGGCCTGCTGCTTGGACATATACTCCCTCCTGATTCGCTCAGCCCAATCAGCAAAGTCTCCCTCATCTTCGTAATCTCGCATGAAATCTGGAAAACGCAAAAAGATCATGAAAAACACAGCAACGGTTGATTAACTGATTTCCTAAACTGCCATGACCTAATGGGTGTCCTGATTTTGGGAAGAGACGCACGTCTGTGGATCAGCAAGAGCGAGTGGAATTTACATCTAATGCCGTATTCATGTCATATAGATGGAAAAAAAAAACCCACCATAAATCCCATTTTCTAACTGGGGGGGGCGGGGGGGGGGGGGGCAGTTAATATTGACCTCCGAGTTGGAATTTTGTGAGCTTTCTAACAAACCAGGAAGTGAGACACCTCCCTATAACCATGCCATGTGTCCTTGTACATAAAGCTTTAAATTAGAAATTTTAGTTGATATTTTATCCTATAATGAACTACAGCTGATAAAATTCCCCACTCGCTTCAGCTTCATGTTTAACATGAACAGTTATATACTACTGCTAGCTAACGCACGCTATTAAACAAAGCTCGTAGGCTTCCGAGTCAGCATAATGGGAGGTTCACACATCCTCCAGAAATCCACACGCCATGAATGCAGCCAGTCGCAAACTTGTGATCATGTGACATCGCTGATAGCTTCGCCCTCGCCTCGATGTACTGTGTGGCATAAAATATTACATTTCACAACCTTACCGTCATCATACTGCCCAAATGTTTCGAAGAACTCGTCTTGGCATTCCCCCAGCAGCTTCTCCCTCCACTCCTGCTCAGGATCAGACCGCCGAGGAGCATCTGCTCTGGGACTCCGATTCTGTACAGAAACACACAGATACAGATGTACAAGCACTGCTTCGCTCATTTTTTTAACTGAAATTAGCTAACCCTAATTACATTGAACAAAATGTACGTATGTACGCACGGAAGGACGGACAGATAGATGGACAGACACGTGTATTTTCCCACTACAGCACCTCGGTGGAACGAGTCGGTGACTAAAGGTGATCACATCATCATTACAGTGTACAGTAGAAGAGTAGTGAAGAGTACGTCCTTTGTGTTGGAGCAGGAACCCCCCCCCCCCCCCCCACACCCCACACACACACACACACACACACTATGCTGGTTTCAGGACATACAAGACCAGAGATGAGTAAACCTGATATCTGCATTGTGACTGGATCACATCATACCTGTTTAAAGCTCAGTCCATGAAGCAGCTCATGAGGAGTGACTCCAGCGTTGTTCTCTATGCTCAGTGCAGCAGGACAGTGTTTACACAAAGGAACTACCAGATCATCATAGTCTGTAAAATTAATGTTATATTCGTAAATACAGTCTCTGCTTGCTATTGTTTACTTTTAATCATTTGAAAATATGGGAATGTATTTATGAACAATATTTTAGGTCGGATTGACTTCCATTTCTTGTTAGCGACATAAATTGCTAATAAAGTCCACAACTAACAAGCAACCTGAGACACCTGACATGCAGTGTACATGAACAAATTTCGTTCGCAAATTCTGGCACAAATCTCACGTGTGGGCGGGGCTTAACAGTGATTTACTCTCATTGGCTAGTGAGATTTGGATCCCTGACCTGGAAGTAGCGACTTCAGCAAATTTTGGAGAGCATTCAGGATGCAGTTCTCTGTATAGTTCTAGTGTTTGTACTTTTTTTTTCTTTCCTCCGAGATGAGTGGCACAGAGCATTGCGGTCCTCATCCTCAGCTGGACACTCGAGTTGCCAATTCAAATCTCATTAGCCAATGAGAGTGCATCGCTGTTAAGCCCCGCCCACACGAGAGGTTTGTGCTAGAATGGCGAAGAGCAAATGAAAAGTAATGGAAAACTCTGGCATTCATAAACCATGATTACTGAAAAGAAAGCTTAGAAAACTTAACAAATAATGCTGCTTATATGAAGACCATTCTCATTGTACATTTTTGTTTGTTTCTAGAAAAGTTCAATACTTTTTTTATTCCGAATTTAGTTCCATACACTTTGTATGCATTCTTAATAGAAACTAGACAATTCTGTAAATATATAAATAATTAGTCTGTGATGCCTTGACCAGACAAAAACCCCTTATTTTTGTAAATAGAAATTTCTAAAATATTATTTTTATACTGGTTTGTTATGCAAATAACCTTGACGAATTCAACGAATATGCAAATTATCCAGTTACGTCACCGGGTGTCTCCCCCCCATTAATTACTTACTTAATTAATGGATAAATTTTAAGCGTGTTCCATTGAACAGAGTTAACAGCACTGCCTGGTATCAGTTCACCTGTTTTGCCGTGTTTCAGGGCTTTTCTGGCGGCCAGGTGCAGCGGCGTGTCCCCGTTCCGGTCCTTCTGAAGCGGATTAGCTCCGTGCTTTAACAGCAGCCTGAGCAGGGCGTCGTCTCCGTGAGAGCACACCAGATGCAGCACACCTCTTCTCCTCTTGCCCTGAGTGAAATTCACCTCCACATCTCTGTGTTTCCGCAGATACGACTTCAGCTTCAGCAAACTTCCTTCTTCCACATAGCGCCAAAGCTTCTTCTGCTTCCGGGACGCCATCTTGTCTTTATTATGAATTGTCTAGAGCTATATTTGGCTAGATGGCTAATTCACTCAGATAGCTAAATCGTTGTGTTCTTAATATTGTTCATATTCGTATACATTAAAAATGTTAATTAGTTTTGAACGATAAAACAAAAGCTAAGCTAAATCAACTACTCAGCTAACCCTAACCTTACCAATACACAGCATTTCAGCACGGACGTATATAAAGGTTACACAATCCCTCCCGTACGGCTGGAAAATAGTTCCCAGCGTCTTTCTAGCGGGCACGTTCGTTCCGAGTGATTGGTTCCTGTTGAAGTTTTCTCTTTGTGTCAGTAGAGGTCAGGCTCCACTGAGATTGCTTCCAGACAACAATACGTGAATTTTAAAACGGCAAAATGGAATTCATTCATTCATTCATTCATTCATTCATTCATTCATTCATCTTCAGGAAGTTTTTACACAGGGTCTCAGTGGATCCAGAGTTTATCTTCAGAACAAGCTGGGATGAGAACCCAGTCCATCACAATGCACTATGCACTCAATTTTAAAACTAACATTAATTCTGTTTAAGGCATGGTGAATATGAACAGTAAAAAGGAAAGAAAAGGAAATTGTAGAAGCACATTTAGAGTGGTTTTTATGGTGTTGGAACAAAAATAACAGCGTAAGGATGTTATCATCATCATCAGCCGATTAAAACTGATATTCAGTTCATTCATTCAACTTTCATTAACAGCTTTATCCTGGTCTTGGTCACGGTGGACCATGGTGGCAATTTAGCATACCCAGTTCACTTACTGGAATGGTTTTGGGAAGTCGGAGGAAACTGGAGGAAGCCCACATGGACACTGGGAAAACGTGAAATTCCACACAGACAGTAACCTGAACTTGATCGAATTTGTGAGCTGTGACAAGACAAGGCTACGCACATGAGCAAATGTTTGTGCAAAATTATTACAAAAACATTGAATCTTCATACAGTTGAGTTCCTTTACCCCTAGACGCCTGATCAGACTCTCAGCTTCCCAAATACTGGTTCAGCTGGTGGTGCCTAAGACTGTAGTGAAATCAATGGAGGGCAAATATTTTAGTGTCGTATCCCCCAAACTTTGCAATGGCTTTATACAAGACCTTCAACAGTGCACTTGCTTCTTCCATTTCCACCTTCAAATGTAGCTTTTCCTTTTTCTTCTTCCTACCTCTTAGGTGTCCCTCCAAAACCATTAGTTTCTTTAAATAGAAAGGGGCAATATAACATAATTTTTTCAGTTCTTTTTAATGGGCCCAACAGTAGTTCTGGCATTGCTCACTAGCTCAGAACCTTCACAGCTGAACCACAACTTCCCAAACCTTGTTTTTAGATTATAACCTATTCAGGTCATTTATAACTCCTGGTCTTTGGAATAATCCTGACACTGTGCAAACAAATACTGTATGAGGAACATACAGGAACACGTGAGATAAACAATCAAGTTATAAGTGGGTTTAAAGTTGGTTTCAGGCTCCTTTGCCAGTTCCTCCAGGATTTTGCAGAAATTAATGCAAACTCAAACATTTCATACGAGCTCGATTAATAAAAAATGACCACATATTTGGGCTGAGGCGTGGCATGTGAGGTCAATCGACTGGGTTCATTTTAAACTCAATAAGTAAAAACATTTTTTCATATAAACTCCCTAAGATGATATGAGGAAGAAACGTTGAGAGGAACCGGACTCAGAAGGGAACCCGTCCTCATCTGGGTCACACCGGATAGTGTGAAAGTAAAAGAAAGTTCATTATGTTTTTTATATGAAGTCTGTTTTGTTGAACTAATCCCACCGTTCACTAATGAAGACCTGAGTGTAAAATTATATGTGGTGAATGCAGTCCCAAGGCCATCGCAGCAACCGTTGTCCCAGCAACCACAGCGAGAACGTCCATGTGGAATTGGTACTTCAAGCGATACCAGCCTCAACAATCTCCAGGCTGTAGCCTCCAGTTGATGAGAGCTCCATCCAGAGGTAGGCCATCAGTATGGATCAGACAGGTCCGGAGAGCAGAAAGAGTCAGGATCACTAGCATCTCCATAAAATCATACCTAGTATAAAATAAAATCTAATCTTGAGTTTGGTCTTAATATCGATACTCAGGAATAAAAAGTTCTAACGACTCGATTAAATGAATATGATTGGCTTTGATGTTCTCGAAAAGAAATCCGTTTCGCGATCATAACGCAGTCCTGGGAAATTGCTTTACTCAGGAAGGAGACTGAAAAAAGTTGGAGAACCCCTGCTCTAGGAGACCTACAAATGTTCCCGACTACCACACACACACACACACACACTCCCAGCAGTTCACACACTCTTCGTACATTTTCCTGCAGCGCTCACGCCATTACAGAGGGCCACACGGGAGGTTTCCTGAGTGAAGCACCTGTTCAGTAGAAGAGGCAGTGTGTGTGTGTGTGTGTGAGAGAGAGAGAGAGAGAGAGAGTGTTTGTTTCGGCGACTGTGTGTGTGGGATGGAGGTAGGTGTGTGTGTGTGTGCTGGCATGAGAAGTAGCTGTATCAACACAACTTACAAAAGTAGAGACGCAGCACAAAGAGAAAGAAAAAGCTGCTCAGAGTTCAGCTGTTGTCTCGGAGCTGTTGTGGAACGTCATCCATTTGAAGCATTTCTAAGAATCACATTGATAAAGTTTAAGAGGTGTGGTGTTCAGATTCCCAAATCATCAAGGTGGAGCTGTGTGTGAGAGGTGATTGGGAGGTCACTGTAGTTATTTCTTTAACTCTATAAGATCTAAGGCTAAGCCTTAGTTACAAGGTGCTGCTTGTACACACCTCAACATCTCATGTTGGTGATTATATGACGTCAGGGATGGGCGATATAGACTTAAAACGATATCGCAATATTTCATGGTGTTTTTTGCGGTATGGCGATGTGATAATAGTAGCATTCTACACTATCTTCCTGGCCAGTATACAGTGGTCTGTGTTTGTGCTTGAGCTGGTGGAACAAATTTGATGTGTTTCCACCCTTTGTCAGACTATACAGGATTTCACAGAGTTTTTTTTATTGTCGCGCTCGATTTTGCCGCGGCTTTTAAAAAAAAAAAAAAAAGAATAAATTTGCGATGCAATTTGCGGAGATTTTCTTTTTTTGAGGAGAACCACTCGAATCGGCGAAATCGCAAACGCTCTTTCGCAGTGATGCTCGTTGCTAAATGAGACCTTTTAGCTGTACTCGTGTTCGAAGAGGGCTTTGGCTGAACGCATGTTGTGACGACGTCACATGACGCGTCTCCGCCCAAACCTGCAGGTAAATTTTGGAAAATTGCAAGCTCCTCAGAATATCGTGGAGTTGGTTTGATTTTGCGTTCGTTTCTGCTTTGCTGATACGGGTTCATGACACACTTCAAATCAAAGACGTTTGATTCACATCTGATCTGAAGATGTTGGACTTTTGATCAGAAGGTCGTGAGTTCAAGCCCCAGTCGCTCTAGATAAGGGTGTCTGACAAATAATGTAAATGAAAAAAAAAAAAAGTATTGTGCTTCCTCTGCCTTCCGACCATGCTTGTTCTGGATATATATATATATATATATATATATATATATATATATATATATATATATATATGTATACTACTGTATATATTTATTAGATTTTTTTTTTGATAAACCTGTGTTGTTTTTGCAGTTGTTTGATATCCATGAGAGTATTTTTGTGAATTTTTGAACAAAAGATCGGCAGGGTTAAACAACAAAGACAATTTTTCACAGCCTTTTTTGCTCATATTTACCAAGGGTGCCAATATTAGTGGTAAATGGTCTGCACTTATATAGCGCTTTTTTAACCTTAGTGGTTCTTCAAAGCGTTTTACATTAGTTCTCATTCACCCATTCATACACACACACACTCACACACCAATGGTAACAGAGCTGCCATGCAAGGCGCTAGCTTGCCATCAGAAGCTCTTGGGGTTCAGTGTCTTACCCAAGGACACTTCAGTATGTGGAGTCACGTGGGCCGGGAATCGAACCGCCGACCCTACGCTTAGTGGACGACCCGCTCTACCACCTGATCCACAGCCGCCCCAGTGGAGGGCGCTGTAGTGCGTGGCATAAGTGTATTATAGTCTATAGTACGTCATTTGGGGCACGACTGATGTCTTTTGAGGTGAGTGCATTATGGTTTAGACATGCATTCTGCTCGACCCGATGGCTGTCATCGTCCCATACTTATTATGTCCTGACGAACCGAATATATTTTGTGTGACTGTAAAAAAAAGTCCCTACTATTTAGTATACTTCTACTACAAGTACACATGGGTAGAGTTCTATGTAGTATGGCAGGCATACCATAATAAGCATGGTTTTGAAACCATGGTTACCAAGGCATAACTGTGGTTTCGAAACTGGTTACTATGATGGCTCGAAAACCATGTGTGTACTGTAGCATGATGATGGAAAAGCCGCGGGAAAGGCAGACGTGAGATTTGAACTCACAACCTTCTGGTCACTGGAACAAAATCTAAACAGCTGAAGTACGCTTACTCTGACACTGGTGTCTTTATTGCACGTGAAGCATGAGATCATTAAAATTATAGCACCGATCTCTGTCTCTCGGTGTGATGAGAGGAGAGCTGTGTGTGTGTGTGTGTGTGTGTGTGTGTGTGTGTGAATGGCCTGAATATGCGCAGCTGAGCCGGTTGTGTGCTCCGTCGCTCACAGGGCTCTCATTTAGCGCCGGTGAGAGAGAGATGAGCCGAGCACTTACAATAGAGAGGATAGAGGAGGTTATGAAGGGAGGCTTTGTGGCATTCGGAAGATGAGAACTCCTGCTCTCGCACCCTCAGATCCGGAAGGTTCTACGCTTTTCCACCCACCTCCACAAACGTGCTCCTTTTAGTAATGCTGTTTTTCCTGAAAGGACGACCCGGAGTCCGCTCTCTCTTTCAGCTTCAGTCGTTAACGGTTTCCCCAGGTGCAGTTTTTCACCAATTAGCCCTGCAGGTCTTTCTGAACATCTTGTTGAAGTTCACCGTTACAATTCTGAAGGATTCACAAGCTGAGAGAAGCGCTCCATCTACTCCTATTCATCTTTAATTATAAACACAAATACTCTTATAAACCATCTTATCACTTGGCTCCGGTCCTCCAAGACACTGAACATTCTAGACTGTTAGGAGGGGGAAAAAAAGGTTTCATCTATCCTTCTAAAGGGTCTTTCAGCTCATCATCTGGTGGATCCAGTACTGGAGTACTTCAGCAGATTGAACCAAGCACTTAAGAAATACTGTAACACGAACGATCAATGATTCTTTCTTTCTTATAAACATAAACCATGGTGGCTTTTGTAGCAGATTCCCTGTTGCTGTCAATCACATGCATGTATTTCAATCCATCCATCCATCTTCTACACCGCTTATCCTTCTTCAGGGTCATGGGGAAACTGGAGCCTATCCCAGGGAGCATGGGGCACAAGGCGGGGTACACCCTGGACAGGGTGCCAATCCATCGCAGGGCACAATCACATACACACTCACACACCCATTCACACACTACGGACACGCCAATCAACGTACCATGCATGTGTTTGGACTGGGGGAGGAAACCGGAGTACCCGGAGGAAACCCCCGGAGCACGGGGAGAACATGCAAACTCCGCACACACAGAGGCGCGGGAATCGAACCCCCATTCATTTCAATCATTTACATAAAAAGTGAAGAGTTTTCAAAGATGTTGTCTCGTCTGTTCAGAGTTTATGGCACCAGTCAAAAGTGTTAATCAGATTGAAACAACGTATAACCCAGTTTATATTGTCTTATTTATAGCTAAAAACTCTGCACTGATGGTTAAGCATTAAGCCCTGTCGCTTCCTGTGTGATCGCGTTTACGTATTAGCCTGCGCATGTTAATAACTGTTACAAGATCTGTCATCGCTCCACTGATGAAATAAAACACGCACTCTGTGGAAACCTGAGTGGACTGAAAAGTAGCAACAACCTGCTAGACAGTGATGTCGACGATGGATGCGTGAGGCTTAAGGAGCAGCTGCGGCGCTCGTTTTAGCTTGCTAGTTAGCCGAGTTTGCAGGTGTTTAATTCCACAAAAGGAGACCGCTGTTACTTTTATCATCACAAAATAAGCTCAGAAGAATTGTGTAATTTTGAGAAAACACAGAAAAAAACTTCTGCGGAGAATAAAATTCTGTATATAACGTTTTTTGAATCACACCATTTTGTTATCGGTCTCTTTGTTTGTTAGCTCGATGCTACGGTATATTTGTCACTTGCGCTGTTGTAAATCAGCGTTTCCGCTCTTCCCTCTTGCCCTGCGTGTGACTGTTAGGTGATGAGGATGTGTGTTTGTATGGACGTTATCACGGCTGCCTCACACTCGGACAGCTCTTCAGGGGGTGAAGCAGGCTGTAGAGGTTCTGCGCCGACGACATGAACAGCGATGATGCTGAAAAGAAGGATTTCCTTAAACAGGAACCTTCTCTCCCTCAGCCTCACCCTCAGCAGGGGAGGAAAGATGGAGGAAGTGCAGAGGTGGAGGCTGAGGTTCCCAACAGGAAACTGAGAGGTCCTCGAAGATCTTCTGGAGGGTCCGCACGCGCTTCCCTCCCCTCGCTGTCGGCCATTGTTAATATCCAGTGCGCTCGTTTCCTCAGGAGCTATTCCTGACCCAGCCTGCTTTTCTCCTCGGCTGGTCTAGTAAACGAGCGATTGTGTCGGGGTTTTTCCTCCGTCTCCCAGAGGAACCAGCAGGACAAGAAGTCCAGTAATATAGCGTATCTCCTGCAAAGCCATCTTCTAAATGTTCACCGGTCGTTGCAGGTTTTAGATCTCAATGTAACCATAATGAAATTCTCATACTGATCCAGTCTGAAGGGTTTGGACGTGGACATTTCTTCTTTCTTTTTTTTTAAGCGCATGTAACATTATTCACAAACACTTTATTTGAAGGGTAACCACACTGGGCCTTCGTAACCCATACATACGCCTGTTAAAAGTAAGGAATAAATAACTGAGTGTGCTGTTATAGAAAAATATTCAATAAACAAACCAAGATACATAATAAGTCTATAAATAGACTGTGTTCAGGCATATTCCTGTGTTACACCAAGTATTCCTGGGCTAGTCTCTGCATCCATCACCCCCCTAACCAGGATAAATGATGTGAATGAATAAACAATCAAACAAACTAACAAACAAATACAATAATCAATCAGCATGAAGCACTATATATATATATATATATATATATATATATATATATATATATATATATATATATATATATATATATAAACACACACACAGCACAGTGAATATAAAAAGTCTACACACCCTGGGTAAAAAGTTTTTTTAAACAGAGACCTGCAGATTTTGTGTCAAAATAGATTGGTATTTTAAGTCATGGATGATTCCCTTTACCCAGCTGAAGCGAAGCAGCTCTGGAGCATGATGCTACCACCCCCATGCTTCATCATGAGTATTATCATTTCATTGGTTAATAAGTTTTCGTCTTGTCCTTTTGCCTAATTTTGGAGTGGTGTCCTGTCCATAGTGACGTCATTGTGGTGTCCCACTGTTTTCTCCACTTGTTGATGATGGGCTTCACGGTGTTCCATGGTACATTAAACCGGAAAGAACTAAATTTCATTCTTTTTTTTTCTTTTTTAACCCCACATCCGATCCACCAGTTTTATGTTAGCATCACCCGATACCAATCTTGGGTATCGGATCTGTACCATCTCGGTCAGGGTCATGGTGGATCCTGAAAGCACAGTGTATGAGGCGGGAATACACCCGTGAATAGAACACCAGTCCATCACAGGACATCGTTCACACACTCATTCACGCCTATCTAGCCAATCCACTCAGCGGTATGTTTTTGGACGATGGAAGGAAACTGGAGAACGCCGAGGAAACCTTTCGGAGAACGTATGAAATTCAGGAACAAACAGAGCAGGCTCAGGATTCAACCCACGACCCTGGAGCTGTGGGGATACATCTCACAGCGTGTTACAGAGTAACCTTCTTAGAACCTAGTTCTTCTACAGTTCCCTGTTAACCAGGAAAGGTTTCGTTTGCATTCCGACTCCAAAGTGAGAATTATTCTAACAGCTTTTTTTCCCCTCATTCTCGTTCTTGTTTTTTTTTTTTTATTACTATAAACACCTTTTTAATGTAAAGTCTACTCTTACACGTTCCCCTGCAGCTCAGACGTCAGGGTGTGTTTCACAGCTCATTCAGGAGCGACACACACCTCTCCATATACAGACAGATGAAAGCGGGCGGCAGCCACACCTGGGCCATCAAAACACACCTTCAGAGCTTTAGAGCTGCTGCTGATAAAGCCTTATTCAAATCCGTTCGACGCATACAGATCACCTCGTCCTCCTTCACATGTTTATGGACGATTTACATAGGTGTGGTGACGTCTCTTACGATATTTAGGCTATTTATTTACTCATTCGAGCGCATTAATGGGTTTCGACTAATGTAGAAACGACTCTAGCTGATCGTACACTCTCAGACACGATGTGCTAATTAACAACACACCTTCTCGTGTTATCTGGGTTTAAACACATTTTGGGTTAAATATATATTAGAATGAGACAGAACACTGCGATTTAAAACTCTCTCAGCAAGTACAATCGTCTTATATAGGCAGACTTATCTAATATTTCTCATTATACGATTACGTTAAATCAAGGACGGGATTTTTTAGGCGTGTTTCGAGCTTAAAATAGATTTATACAATGTTTTATTGCCAGATCATTTTGATTATTTCAAGAGTGTATTTCTAGAAAGAAGTTTAATTATCTGCCAGTAGCACAAAACAATTTCGAGATTTATATTAGTAAAAAAAAAATATCTGGAAATAGGTGGGGGTAAATAATCCCGCATTAGGTTTACCGTCGTTCATTCTAAGGAATATCGAGTGAAAATCATTTTAATACACTGGAATAAATATATATTTATAAGGCCTTAGTTTAAAGGAAAATTTCTGGACATTTTTACTCATTTATGATGGGGTAAAAAAAAAAAAAAAAAAAAAAAAACAACAACAACAACAACACAAAATGTGTTGTATGTTAAAAAAGGAATTGGTTTGAGAGCTTATTATCTGTTGCTGAAGTGTGTGTAAGAGAAAATTAAACTGGAGGACTTCGTAAACAACAATCATCTTCACAAACATCTTGTCACGGTGTAAGTATTGGTTTCAGTTATCATAGGAATGGTTGAAAAGTGTTTAGAAGCAAGTGGACATTATTTTATTCTTGAATGTTTTTACAAAGTAAAAGCTTAATGTGTTGATTGTATCAATTATTATTATTATTAGTAGTAGTAGTAGTAGTAGTAGTAGTAGTAGTATTATTATCATTATAACAGAATTGAATTAAAGTTGCCCCCATTAAATGAATTACATCACACTTGAACCTGTACGTGTCAGGAAGTGGCACGTGTGTGTGGTGATTATTAGCCGGAGTGTGTCGTGTTGACTCACAGCCTCGTCTGCTTTGAAGTCTATTGTGGTGTTCATTTATCAGCAGCGTTCTGCTATTAGCTTAATGAAGAGTCCGGTTAATTACATCGACAGAGCAGAGCAGAGCAGAGCAGGCGTCGTGCTGGAACTGGAGGCTACAGCCTGGAGATTGTTGAAGCTGGTATCGCTTGAAGTACCATGGAAATGGATTTGGACCTCAGTTCCACATGGACGTTCTCGCTGTGGTTGCTGGGACTACGGTTGCTGCGATGGCCTTGGGACTGCCATCACCACATGCAGTTTTACACTCGGGTCTCCTTTAGTGAACAGTGGGATTAGTTCAACAAAACAGACTTCATATTAAAACCATAATGAACTTTCTTTTACTCTCACACTATCCGGTGTGACCCAGATGATTACGGGTTCCCTTCTGAGTCCGGTTCCTCTCAAGGTTTCTTCCTCATATCATCTTAGGGAGTTTGTCCTCACCACAGTCGCCTCCGTCTCGCTCAATAGGGATAAATTCACACGCTTAAAATCTCTATCCTGTGCTTATATGTTTCTGTAAAGCTGCTTTAAGACAACATCCATTGTAAAAAGCGCTGTACGAATAAAACTGAATTGAATTGTAACGCTCCATAGCGGTCTGATCAAAAACAGGAAATACATTTCAGCAAAGAGTATGTGATGCACGTCGGTGTGTGAGATTCGACTTCACGCATTCATTCAGATTCCTTCAGCTGCTGTCATTTTTTAACACCTGTATCCCTGTGCACTCTCGTAACAGCTCTAAAAGTCCCGTCTTCGCTGATTTAGGGAAAAGTGAAAATCGTGTTCAATCTCATGGATTCTGCTTCATCTGTAAGTGACCAAGGAATGTCAACTGACCACAAATATCCACAAATCTTCCCTGAACACCAGATCTTGTTTACTCCTGTCGCTGAAAGGCTGCTGGAATTATCACTGGTTATAAGATTACCAGATTATTCAAGTGTCCGTATAAACAGCCGGATCTTATCGCTGAAGGACAAACGCCTGGATTTCAGCCCAATAATCAGGTTATTATACACAGTTTATCTGACCATTCTCGTTATTTCTGCATCGCTGGGTAAGAAGAGCTGCTGGATATCACCAGAGACTTAATCTACCCTTAACTGGAACCATTATTTCTAAAAGCATATAGTGCATTTATGTAATCTGAACTTTGTACACATGTCTGCACTATATGTGCAAAAGTATGTGGACACTGGCCCGTCACGCCCATATGTGATTCTTGCCACAATGTCTTTCTATGCTTGTAGCGTTACAGTTTCCCCTTCACTGGAACTAACAGGACCCAAACGTGTTCTAGCATGACAGTGCCAGCTCCATGAAGACCTGGTTTGAGAAGGTGGAAGAACTCGAGTGTCCTGCTCAGAGCCCTGAATTGTGTTGTCTTATTTAATGACAATAAGGCTGTTTTATATGATTTCTATTCACAGAAGAACGTTGTGTAGCTGCGGAACTGATAAAGCACCTCTGAAAATGTGAGAAAAAGGAAAATTGGAGAAAGGGGGAAGGCGGGGGCGTAAGAGAAATGGGAAAAACTGGAGAAATTAGAAAATTGTAGAAACTGAAAAACTGGAGAAATTGGAAATAGGGAGAAGTTGTAAAATGACAAAAAACGGGAAGATTTGAGAAACTGAAAAACTGGAGAACATTTGGTAAACTGGAAAATCTGAGAAATTCCCAATCTGATGCACTAACACTAGACGTGACGTGACGTGGAGTTTGTTTATGACGTGCCGTGGCGTTCATTGCTCGGTGGTGAAAGCTGGCGAGGAAGCAGATGAAAGGGATCTGTGATGGTGTTAAACGCAGCCAGAGCTGTGTGTAGCTCAATCACTGCAGCGCCAATACACATCGCTGATGTCCTCGCTCTCACACCAGGAGTTAGCGCGTGTGTAGAGGAGTGTGTGAGCTCCAGTTCAGCCACGCTGGGCCTAACGGCTCTGAATGTCAGCTGAAGAAACACGGAAGGCATGAAGCATTCGTCAGAGCGGCACGGATTTGATTGAGGTCCCTGGACCCATAGAATCAAGTTCTTTAGGGTTTTTCCCGAGCTACAGTGCGTGTTTGCTCACGAAGAAAAAAAAAAACCCGAGATGCAGGATTTAAGTTTGAGGACTAAAGAAATGCTTATAAACAAATGATTGAGTCCAGCTAGTATACAGTGTTAACCATGTTAGCATTGAGTCTGGTTCCTCTCAAGGTTTCTTCCTCATATCGTCTCAGGGAGTTTTTCCTCGCCCATCATCGGCGTCGCCTTTGGATGGCTGATTAGGGACGAATTTATCAGTTTAAAATTTAGATTGGAAATGTATACATTTCTGTAAAGCTGCTTTGTGACAATGCCAGTTGTAAAACGCGCTCCACAGATCAAACCGGATTAAACTGAATGGAAACACGCGGAGCACGAAAACGATGTAATTCCAAGTTCTGACTTCTCACACCGGGAGGACGTCTGGATTTCTGTAGCGCTGCTTTGTTACAGTGTCTGTTGTTGAAAGCATTATACAAATGAAATTGAATTCAATTACAGTGCAACCGGATCATTTTAAGTCCAACATGGCAGAAGTGATTGAATTATCATTGCCCTTATGCGATTGACCGTTTTTTAACCAGACTACTTCAGCTTCAACCAAATTATCATTGAAAATTCGGCACCCTGATTAAATTATTCTCTTACGCTCTTAGCTTCTCATGGGGCGGCTGTGGATCAGGTGGTAGAGCGGGTCGTCCACTAATCGTAGGGTTGGCGGTTCGATTCCCGGCCCACGTGACTCCACATACCGAAGCGTCCTTGGGAAAGACACTGAACCCCAAGTTGCTCCAGATGGCAAGCTCGCCTTGCATGGCAGCTCTCCTACCATTGGTGTGTGTGTGTGTGAATGGGGGAATGACAACCAGTGTAAAGTGCTTTTTGTAGAACTGCTAAGGTTCTTTAGAGAACCAAGTATTTACTGGTGCTTTAAAGAACCCTGAAATGTTTTTTCCAGAGCGGTGCCACAAGGAGCCACGTTATCATAAGTTCTCTAAAAACCACTTAGTTATTGCCTTAAGAAACCAAAGAATTCTTAAGAGTGATTCCAGGAGAGCCTTTTCCAATCCCACAAAGAAGGTTCACGTTAACCCGTTAAGGGATGATATCTTGAAGAACCAATACACTACTCTGGAGAACCTATGATGCAAAAGAAGCGCTTCCTTAATCTCCTTAAAGAACCATACAGCTCAACTCAAGAACCCTACATACAATGTAAAACGATTCTTGACAAGAAGAACCTATGGTGCTGTAAAGAACCGTTGAAGAACCTTAATTTTTAAGAGTGCACCAGAAAAATGCGCTTAATTTGCTGAATGTCTTGGTACGCTGTGATGTAGAAAAGGCTTTCAGACTAACAGACTGTAAACGCAATGACTCTGACGTAACGTTCTTGAGTTTCGCTCTTCCGCTCGTTGATACGTCCGTCTTTGAAGCGCCTGTGTAAGTGACCATGAGATCCGTGAAATCCGTGTAAACGCCGGGATCGGATTGCCGTCCCAAATCGTTTTTACGACATCTCTGGAAATATCCATGGAGATATCGGGGGCGTGATGTAACCAGAGACTTTTGAAGGCCACAATCCGACACCTATGCGGCTGAGGTTTAAATCTCTCCAGCTGCTAGTGAGCGAAGGCCGAACAGGGGGGAAAACACCACAGCCCACATGTGCGCTACAGAATCTGAGCCGGACCTTGGCAGAAGGTCAGGAGAAGGTTGTTTGCCATCCAGAGCCATAATTTCATTTTCTGGTCCTGACGTGCGTGCTTTAGGGTTGGTTCTTTATGTCACCCGGCGCCCTGAATACACACAGATTCCGTAAATGAGGCTTTACAACACGCAGCACGTGCTTCCTGTGGACGTTTTTCAGTCCTGCACTGACGGGTAAACAAATAAACAAGCCTAAAACAACACTAAGGTGACTCCCGGGCCACACACACAGCCTTTCAGGAGGCATATGTGTCTGAACACACACACACACACACACACACACACTTTTGTGTGGTCTCAATGCGTCTCGTTGTCTCGATGAATATTGTTCATTATTCGAATTGTCTGAAAAGAGAACGAGCTTGAAATGAACCAGAACGTTCAAAGAACCTTTTACTCTCAAGTTCTTTAGAGAACCGAGTATTTACTGGTGCTTTAAAGAACCCAGAAATGTTTCTTCAGAGCGGTTATCCACGTTATCATAAGTCCTCTAAAACCCCCTGTTATTGCTTTAAGGAACCAAAGAGTTCTTTAAAAGCGATGCCAGGAGAACCTTTTCCAATCCCACGAACAACCTTATAGGGTTCACTTTAACCTGTTAAGGGATGATATCTTGAAGAACCAACACCCTGCTCTGAAGACCCTGTAATGCAAAATTAAAGCGGCGCTTCTTTAATCTCCAAAGAACCATACAGCTCAACTCAAGAACCCTACATACAATGAAAATGAGAGAAGAACCTATGGTGCTGTAAAGACCCGTTGTTGAAGAACCTGTATTTTTCAGAGTGCACCAGAAAAACGCACGTTTCTTTGCAGAACCTATGGTGCTGCAATCCGACACCTATGCGACGTGAGGAAGAAACCTCGTGAGGAACCAGACTGAGAACGCAAGCCGGATGCTTATTCCGGATGACAAGCGATCGTGCGATTCGTTTGATACGATATATAGCGGTATTAAACAGTACCGGGAGTGTTGAGAGGACGTTCGTGTTCGCGAGCGTCTTCTGAACAAGAGTCGCGTTCGACAGAACGGCCGTTCGGTCCTGAAGCCTCGTTTTATCTTCACTTCCTTTGCCCTGGATTGAACTCGGATCGACATCTGTTCTACTTCTATATGTTTTAATCATAAATTCGACTTATATTTCAGAGCCTGTCTAACGTTTCAACTCGCACCCCACCCAATACACATCTGACACACACACACACATTTCCTCTAGCTCATAATCTTCAACTGTGCTGCGCAGCATTAATCTCCAGATTACACACATTTATTTAACTGTCTCGTTATTGCAGGACTGTTTCATCACACAGCCATGTGTCCGTCACGTAATACAAAACAGTAGTCATTGGCTGTACTGCGTATCTGTGTATTATGCTAATTTGTTTTGAATACGGGATAATATCGTTCATTATGTATGGAATAAATCATTTGAGGGAGTGCTGTTAAAGGAAAATAATTAACAGACGGGCGACGTGAAGCAGCCCGACCCAAAGCCGAGGGACTGTCGATTATTTTCCTATAACAGCGCAACATGTTGCAAAGTGTTTTATTCCTCTTATACAATCGTCTGTCTGAATACTCGATTCTGATTGGCTGGAAGGTGTGCGTTCAAACCGTTTAATGTACAAGTAGTGCAAGGGTGTTTAATCACCGTTGTCAATTAATGCTCTGCCTATAAACAACTGTAACCATAGTAACATACATTTACAGTTGTATACAGTAGTTAATCTCTCTCTCTCTCTCTCTCTCTCTCTATCTATCTAAATTAATCTACATTATCTCTGTGTGTGATTTAGAGCTGGCAGAATCCTAGATCTAACGAAAGTTAGAGTTATCGAATAACTAAGGAAAACTAACTGTTATTTTTATCCTATCCGTGGATGATCCCTTAATTATACCGCAGCAATTTGCCATTCCTTACAATTTCTATTAATGGAAGAATGACACGTTGTACATATTGTTACAGTTAATAAGTGACAAGTCAGTCCTTACTGTAATGTATCGTGTGCATTATATAGCAGCTACTGTATAAACTATCGCTCTCTCGCCATCTTCTCTTTCTTTTTCCCTTTCTCCACGTTAATACGATTTTTCGAGGACTCCGAATACTTCCTGACCGCTACAAAGCACTGACACCGGTTCTAAATAATTGTTAAATACGGAAGGAGTTTCCTCACAGAACCTTTCTTCCCCACATCGAATGTAGGTGTTCAGATAGAAACTCAAACGCATCTTTTTCCCTGCACAGTGTGTGTATTAATCAACCTCTAGGGCTTAATATCAATGTTAGTTTCTGACCACAGCACCATGTTTATGGTCGATGGGTAGTTTCTTAACCCAGCACACAGTATCAAATCCCCACACACACAAATATACATACCACCACCACCATGTTTCACACATCCTCACTAATTAAGTCATATCCACTCCTGTGCTGCTCCCTTTATACTGATATACAGGGTAGAGGGGGGCCAATACATTGTGCAGAACAGACCGACCCATATGGCGAGAGTCTGTGAAATACCGCCATTGCGATTGTAGATCGCAGAACAGGTTCTCGAAAACGAAACGATACGATCGAGGTGCAATAAGTGCCTCCCGTTTATAATGATAACACCACACTTCATTTGATCAATATACGGCGACTTTCATGCGTTTAAAATGTTACTCAGGTAACAAACTGTGACGCTGGCGTTGTTTATAAGTCATTAACTATAGGCGTATATAAACTCGTTTAAATGCACCGAAGTCATTTCGGTTTTTAAATACAAACATTTAAGTTTAATATAGTTCGTCTTTAATCGCTTCGGATCATTATCATGTCCGTGACGCTCATTTGAATTAAACTGCAATGAAACAGCAGCGAAAGACGATCAAAGAGTGACATCATTTTGAGTGAATGTATTAAAATATATTTAAAAAAAAAAAAAAAAAACTTTTGCGAGACAATATTCTGTAGTCTGTATGTTTCCCCCCTCAATTTAAAAAAAAATCAATACCAGGAGTTTGCAAGTCTACACAAACCCACAGCATTTTTTGCACACATTCACAAACGGATTCAGGCGCTCGAGGAGCCGAAGGGAAATCGGTGTGTAGCGTGCATTTCCTGTAAAGACGCTTGTTTTGATTTCGGACAATGGCTGAACTAACTGTCAGGGGGGGTGAAACCGGAAAACTACGTGCATTACCCGATGCTAAAGACATTCCAGCAGTGTTTTTACAACATCAAACATAACACACACACACAACACACACACACACACACACACTAATGAGTTTTCAGTGGAATAAACATTTTATTTACAAAGGATTTCATAGTAGTTTCATACAGCAGGTGATCAATTCATGAAAAATGAGAAGTTCATGAAAGTTAGCTACCCATTACATTTCATAAATGTCCAGACACACACACACACACACGCACACACACACAGACACAGCAGTCTGTCATTTGTAAAAGCTGCCACTTATTAACTCGCCCTCCTCCGACAGCATTTGTCAGTTGCCATCTGGCATTCTGAGTCCCCCAAACACACTCACACACACGCAACTCTTTAATCAAGCTGCAACACTTCTTCTTGGCTGACACACCGTAAACCCCCCACCTCCCACCCTCCCTCCCAATAGTCTGATCCCCAGTGATGAAGACAACAAGTAAATTGCTCAGTAGGAGATACTGGGACACGTCCCTTATCTATGAATGACCAAGTGCTTAAGAAGTGAAGCGATAAAATTATGGAGGCGCTCATTGGCCAAAGTCGAGTGAGAGCAAATATCTCTTGTAAGTTGCGCAGACCACCCACTAGGCTTCCTCCATCAGCACCGAGTCCCTTAAGGAGTCCGCATGGAGTCTACGAGGTCTGCGTCCGACGCTAACGTCTGGAACGCAGCTGTCCGAGGGCTCTGATCTCTGGAAGCGATGCCAAAGAGACTGGCACTGGAAAACCCGAAAACTTTGGGGTATTCAGACCGCACCGATGTGCTCATCAAAAAAAGAATAAAAAAAAAATTAGAGCAGTCTCTCAAGGTCTACACAAGAGAGAGTCTATGGTTGCCTGTCCATTTACCGTCAGGTTGCGAAGGCTCGAACGAGATGACTTCCTCTCGTAAAATTCTCCGTACTTCACACCTTTGTGGCTAGAGATTGGGCTTCAGTCTTTTGCGAGGAGAGAGAACTCGCCGGGCTCTGGTGCAGCGCCTTTTTCAGGTTCAGGAGGCACAAAAACTGGGATCTGAAACGCAGGTCGAAGAAAGCGTAGAGAAACGGGTTAAGGCAGCTGTTGAGGTAAGCGAGGCAGGTGGTGTACGGATGAGCGTAGAGCAGGAAGTTGAGCAGGGAGCAGGAATCAGGCAAAACTCCCAGGTAGGAGAGGGAGTCCATGCTCTTGAGAAGGTGGAAGGGCATCCAGCAGGTGGCGAACACCACCACCAACGTCGTGATGATCTTCAGGAGGCGTCGCTTGCGCTGGTCTTCTTTGCGGAGGTTCTTGTTGAAGTGTCGCTTCACGGTGCAGCCGATGAAGCCGTAGCACACCATCATGGCCAGCAACGGGATTAGGAACCCAAAAGCCGTGGACGAGATGCCCAATCCGGCGATCCAAAGGTTCTCGGTCTCGTTGGACGCCACGAGGCTGAAATCCATGACGCAGGAGGTGTGGTTGGTCAATTTATTGAACGATGTGGTGCGGAAGAGCAGTGTGGGTGACGCCAGTGTGCCTGAGAGAACCCAAATGGCGATGAGCGAGGCCCTCATTCGTCCACGGGTTCGGAGCTGCGAGCTTCTCAGAGAGCGCACGATGGCCAGGTATCGGTCCAAGCTGAGGCAGGTGAGGCAAAAGACGCTGGCGTACATATTGAGTATCACTATGTAGCTGCTGAGCTTGCACAGAGCCACACCAAACGGCCAGTGATACTTCAGCGCCGAGTACACGGCCCACAGTGGCAGGGTCACCACAAACGTCAGGTCCGCCAGAGCCAGGTTCCCGATGTAGACGTCCGCCGCCCGGCGCTTGCTCTCTGCCTTCCACACGATGAAGATGACCACACCGTTCCCCGAAAGGCCCAGGATGAAGACGAGCATGTAGAGGACGGGGATGAGAGAGTAAGACACTTGCAATTCTTCGTACTCGCACGAGTTGTTCAGATTGTCCATCTCGTACATGTAGTCCATGTAGTCCTCCATATCATTATCCATGATGTCTCCGAGTGTCAAAAAGCCCAGAAGCCGTGTGGATCGAGTTTCAGAGTGTGAAGCTCGCGAATCAGCTCTGTCCTGAATCAGCAGTGAGGGACAAGCCAGCAGAGAGCTCCTTCTTCAAGCGAGTCCAAGTATGAGTGCTCTCTGAGAGGGACACGCTGCCTTTTTAAAGCCCCCTAACCCCAGCACCCCTCCTCTCTCCTCTCTCCTCCCGCCTCCGCCCTCCTGCCCGCCTCCCTTGCTTTTCTTTATTGTAAACTCCATTCGTTTGCACATGGGAGCAAATGATTCATGCTCATTACATATGTTTTACAGCTATAAGAAAATAAAGTTATCAAATAGATCAAATCTTGCTACAGAAAATAACATTTAAAAAAAAAAACAGAAAAAAGCTGCAATTAACTTTTATATTATTAGATAAACTAATAAAACAATAAACCTTATGTTGCCAATCAGCTCTTTCAGATGTGTTCTTTTAGGCTACAAATAAAACGCTAATTAGTTGTTTGTTCTTTTTCTTTTCTTTAAAAAAAAAAGACAACAAAACATTTTGCCATGTAACAATACATAATTAAAATCAAGCTTGTAAAATGGATAAGGAAATGTCTGGGTTGTTGCCAAAGCAAAGTGTATATTCAAAAAGCATGAGAGTGGACTTGTTAGGACAAGTCAGGACGCGAGGTTTTTGCCCTATAGAGATCAACTCGGATCATAATAGCCGATGGTTGGCGTGTGAACGACGGCCTATTCAGGAAAAACAAAATCCTCTCTCCATTTCCATGCCAATGCCACCGGCAAAACACGCCATTACACTTGTGGAGATGTCAGTTTCATTGCCTTTCCTGCCTGAACAAGACCAGGACACACAGGATTTCTTTTCAGCAAAATAAACACAGAAAGGACAAACAGAGTTTATAACTGCATGGAAATTAAGTCATTTTGGCTTTTTTTTTTTTTTTTAATTATTATTATAAAGAAACGGAAGAGGAAAGGAGAAGTATAGTAGTAATGCTTGTTGTCATACTTTTACCCAGTGAGATTCACCCAAGAAAACACGGGTGTATATAAAATATAAAAAGA
The DNA here is from genome assembly GCF_001660625.3 of Ictalurus punctatus. Taxonomy (NCBI): domain Eukaryota; kingdom Metazoa; phylum Chordata; class Actinopteri; order Siluriformes; family Ictaluridae; genus Ictalurus; species Ictalurus punctatus. The sequence continues at coordinate 23,161,104 of NC_030431.2, forward strand.
AATACTTTTAATATGTATAATTAGTGTGGTTATATATGTTAATAACACACCAATTAAAGTCAAATCATTCAAATCGCAACGCTCAAACACACCCCGAAAATTGTTTTATATTTATATATTCCTGTTTTTACCATCAGCAGGTCATATTCAAAGCTGAAGGTGAATATTTGATTGATTTGATTTATTACAGGAGAACATTCTCAATGGTGCCTAAAGGTACACGATTACCCTGCGCTTAGATCTGTCACCCTAAAGAAGTCACACAGGTTAGTCAACTCTGTGTGTGTGTGTGTGTGTGTGTGTGTGTGTGTGTGTGTGTGTGTGTGTGTGTGTGTGTGTGTGTGTGTGATCCTCTCTTTCACTACAGTACACGCTTAAATATATATATATATATATATATATATATATATATATATATATATATATATATATATATATATATATATATATATATATAACCTGACCTGATAAAATATAAAAATGACATCTGCTCTTTGTATAATTATTAAAAACAAAGACCTTTCCAAAGTGTATCATCCTTCACCATCTGACTCAGAGATCAAACGTAAAGATAAACGTAAAGCAGAGGAGGAACGTCTGATTTTATTATTTAGGAGGATATTACGTGTCTGGAGGAATCTACAGAACAAGAACTGGTCAACGCTGTGACCGACTTATCGGTCATCGACTTATTTCATTAGTCTTTATTCGGCTGTTTTTGTTTCAAATGTTTTTATGAGTTTATGAAATACGAGGGGAAAGAAGACGGGAGATAAAGGTGCTTTGGTTCGACATGAATAAGAAAACCGGTATATAATGTCTGGGTGTTGGAATTAAGCCTTTAAACTCCCACATGCTGTAAATGTACATTTTCTTTTAGTTTCATTGCAGTCGCTGGATAAGGTTTAGAAATTTAACGAGTTCTCTTACTGTTTTACCTCAAAACCGGCCAGAAATGTATCATTAGACGCTCAAAACCCCGGACTGGACGAACCCCTACTAAAGTCAAGAATAGTTTTTTAATATGAAATCCATCCATTTAAAAACAAACAAACAAATATTTTACTTTTTTTTTTTTAAAAAAAATACTTACTAAGCAAATAAAAAAGAAAAACAAAACAATTTTTGGTTCGTAAAAATGAAAGAAACTAACTAAATAAATAAATAAGTATATATGACAGTTAAGGCTCTGGGTTAGTGATCGGAAGGTCGGGGGTTCAAGCCCCAGCACTGTCAAGCTGCCACTGTCGGGCCCTTGAGCAAGGCCCTTGACCCTCTCTACTCCAGGGGGCGCTGTATCGTGGCTGACCCTGTGTTCTGACCCCAAATTCCTGACATGCTGGGATATGTGAAGAAAAGAATTTCACTGTGCTATAAGGTATACATGATCAATATCATTAATCATTAATATTTTCCCCTCAGACTTGGCATTAGACACTCAAGCCCTCAAACCTGTAACTCACAACAATCACAGTTTTCAGTCCTTTAGCAGAAATAAATTCAATATTGATAAACTACTTCTTCATTTAGAGAGAAACTTAAAAACAGTCAAATCAGATTTTACTAGAAAATCAGGCATTTATTAGGGATTATAAAAGTGTAAGACGGGCACAAGTTTTCAGTGCTTCTCCCCCCCCAGATCAGGAAATTAAAACCAGGTATACTGTATATCGAGAGGTTGAAGACATTAATCCCTGGTGTGTTTGTTTTTCCAGCTGATTTTCTGCATTCATTTGGAACTGCAATTGATCACCATAATATCTCAGCTGATTGTTCAGTGTTCCTTAACCCTTGTCCTGGACTACACATTGTGATGGCGTTGCTGATCCCAGATCCCCTGATCCCACTCATCAGCTAGTCAACATGTCTGAACAGCGTTGAACGGGGTTTGATAAACCCACATTTGGGAAAACAACAAAATGTGCAGGGTGCTGGTTCTGTGAGAAACACTGACACATCAAATTCCGTATAAGGCCTAT